>NW_026715515.1:0-20200 GCF_029784015.1 Lycium ferocissimum | reverse complement strand
AAAGAATATGACAAAAGAATGATAACGGGTAGCTTACAGTGACGTTGTGAAAGAAAATACGACTATGCTGGATTAAAGGCTGAGATGTGGGCAATAAAGTTATTCGTTAATAATGCTACGCCTTATGGAAAGTAAGAGGGAAAAATAAGAAAGACCTTCAATAGTAGGAAGTGAGTATAGTAGACGAGCGAGTAAAGGAAGAAAAGAGAGTACAAAAGGAAGCCGTAAGTGAATATTAGGACGGAAGGAATAGGTGGAACGGGGAGCGAATCGGGGAGAAGAAAAGGATCGTGACCGAGATTAAATGTATTTTATACAAGTCGCACCGGAATAGCTAATGAGAAAAGTCTAGATTTAGTGATACCAATACGGTGATAATAGTTTAGGTGCATTAAGGGAAGGGTAAAGGTGGTTTGAACTAGGTTACCGAGATAGAATTTGCGCTAAGGACAAATAGGATATAGCTGTGGTTTAACCAAAGTGTCTATTTCGATACCGGGTGTGAGATAAGAGAGGAGACTAAGTAAAGCGTACGGATTAGTGCTGGCGGATCACCAAGGCGAGCGTCGTGCACGGGCATGAAACGCGGCCCCAGAAGCGAAAGTGGGTCGGTACGGAATATGTGCGAGCATGTAAAGTATGAAATACGATACAGATCATACTAAAATAAAGAGTATAGAAAACTAGTACAATAACCAGAAAAACCACAAGGCTTGCCTTTGAAACATAAATCATGCGTGTTAATATCATCCCCAACTCGTTATGGGACTTAGTGACATAATTAGATAATCATCCTGTACATATGCATATATAACGTTTCCCGGCCCTCTAGTGAGGGGCTCGGTAAATAGAATCATCATATGTCATCCTGGCCGCCATCCTCGTATCATCATATCATCATGTCATCATATACATATAGATATAACGTGTCCCGGCCCTCTAGTGAGGGACTCGGTGAACAACGCAGTGGAGCTGTGCACGAAAACATGTCCTGGCCCGGGACTCAGTGAAAGACATGCTGAGACTTGCACGAGTGGAGTAGTGAGAAATCATATGCAATTAAAATATTTTCCAAGGCTCAATAGACTAATCAACACGAGCTATCATTTAAAAATCAGGACAATGGTTATATCAAATACTATTCGAACGTTACTCGGGACATCTTAACTAACTCTCGAATGCTATCATAAAGTATATCAAAAGGACTTAGAAATCATATTCATATGTCAATAAAGTATGAAACTTCTTATAAGAGTCCAGTCACAAGTTATCATAGAGTTCCTAAGAATAGGAACGGATGCATATCAACTAGTGTCCAACGTACAGAAAGCTGAAAAGGGAGGCTCAATCACTCGAGAGTTCTAACATCAAGAAGTAAATAAGAATTATAGATCACATCCAAAGTCTATGATTAGAATTACCCTAAAGTTCATATCATTTATCACTTAAGTCTAGGACATGCCAAAAGAAAGAAAGGATGGCTTTACATACCTTTAGCGTTTACTCGCAACACAACACGTATACGCTGCCCAATAGTACCTTAACCTATATTAAGACGTCAAGAACTACGGTTAAGCTACGGGGAGATTCAAAACGTATTCTAACGCTAGTAACTCCTTTCTAGATAATAGATATTTAGACGACGTTTCCTTTACATTCAAACCAACCACATACAACCAAGCCAACATCAATGATTATACGTTCAAGTATCAATCCCAGACTATTCAAACAAAACTCGAGAACACTCGGGGCAATCCGTACAACACTCCAAAACAGCCCAACCAACACACAATACAACATATAATCTTCCAAGTTCAACAAGAACAACAACAACACATTCTTTTCTTTCAAATTCATGAACTATACCAACAACCACACGTTATAACATTATTCACATAAATGCAAGAAACTTTACTAACATCATTTTAACTTTTACAACAGCCCACAAACAATTACAACTCCAACTTGAACCATTAAACCCTTCATTCTCATCACAAAATCTATAACAACAACAACCAAATACCAAGTAACATCAACTCATCATTTTTCTCCTAAAACAGCCCCCCTACGGCCTAGACAACTCTCCAACATCAACATACACAATTTTATACATTCAATTCACATTTATACATATTCACAACGCATCCACTCTCACCATAAGCCATATGAAAAGTGATCAATTCTTACCTTAACACTTGACTTCTCAACTTGGCTAGAATTTGTGCCTTGAATTAATACTTGTTCTTGCTACTCTAGGATCAATTCCACGTTGTTATACACCTTCCAAAGGGTTGAAATACTTGAAGAAAATATTTTTTTGATCAACACTTCACAAGCTCAATCTCGGCCAGCCATGGCCGAGAGCTTTCTCTTTCCCTCTCTAGGTTTCTATGTTTGTTGAAGATTATAATTAAAGTCCTTAGTCATCAACCTTCTATATATGGGATGTCCATAAGTTGGACTCTTGGCCCACCCAACACTTGAGCCAATTACACTTGGCCATGTCACGGGTGGGGCCCATACGGCCACTAATGGCTAATTAGCATTAGTTTAACATTAAAATAATCCCTAATCCCCACTTAATAATCTAATCATGGTTAATTAACCCCTAATCTCCATTAATATTTCCATGCCAATTAAAATTTATAAGCAACTTGTGCATTAAAACAAAATCGGAGGTTAAAAGTCTCTACCTCGTATCCCAAAATAGTCTTGTCTTAAACTTGTCGCGATTAGCTTACAATATCCCAATGTACAAAGATACGGGATATAACAGTATGTGTGCCCATGAGAGGCTATTGTGAACCCCGAGCTTATATGACCGGGTAGAATATAGTAAATATGTATATATGTACATCTATATGACGACGCGCGCGCACCACTGTAGTTGGGTACGAACAATCCTAGGCCTTGGTAGGGCTAGGCACTGAGCCTTGGTAGGGCCAGGTATGTGAAACACCAAACTTTCGTGGTCGGATATGCTATATAAATGATATGTATATGACATCAATATGAGTACGATTATGCTATGTATATGACATCAATATGAGTACGATTATGCTATGTATATGACATCAATATGAGTACGATTATGCTATGTAGATGACATCGATATGAGTACGATTATGCTATGTATATGACATCATTATGAGTACGATTATGCTATGTAGATGACATCGATATGAGTACGATTATGCTATGTATATGACATCAATAAGAGTACGAATATGTTAAGACTATGTAATTGCCAAGTAAAGGCTATGTATATGCAACGTATATGATATGAGCATGAGTATGAAAGGAAAATGGATACGAAAGGTAAATGAGTATGGATATGAATGTATGTACACGAGTACGAAATAGAAATGGAACGCCCCTATGGAAAGCAAGTAAGTGCTGTGATGATGATGCTATTATCTCCCATCTTATGCTATATCATATGTTATCTATTATGCTTCCATATTGCTATTGATCATGCTTTACATACTCAGTACATTCTTCGTACTGACGTCCTTTTGTTTGTGGACGCTGCATCATGCCCGCAGGTGGCCAGGGAGACAGACTTGATCCATAGCTGTATTTTCTCAAGGACTACATAGCGGAGCTCCATTTCATTCGGAGCTGCAGCTTTTGGTATAGATTCTTTTGTGTATATATTCATGGGCACGGCGGGGTCCTGTCCCGCCCATATGTTATGATATGACGTACCCTTCTTAGAGGCTCGTAGACATGTGTACATGGTTAGATATGTTCGGCCTTGTCGGCCTATATTTTGCGATATTATTTTGATAGCCTTGTCGGCTTATGTACCTTTATATGGGCATAGTGTTAATGATGATATAGATGTGTTTGTTGCCCGTTGAGGCTAGAATGTTGATGAATGAAAAGCATGATTTAGTATGTGGTTCACCAAGATATGAGGTGAAAGTATGTTAAGGGGTGTCCGGGTGGGATAGCACCGGGTGCTTGTCGCGGCCCTCCGGTTGGGTCGTGACAGTTATGGCCCTGTGAGGCATTGTAATTATGGGCTGTTGTGACAGGATGGTAGTGCCATATTACAGGGGAAACTCTAAAAAAAAATTCGTAGAATTCGCGAGAACTTAACATTCGAGGACGAATATTCTAAAAGGGGGGAAGAATGTTACTCCACGGAAAACCTTCCGTTGATGCATAGTGAATAGACTAAAGAAGGGCACGAAGTATATGATGTTTCAATAACTAATAAATACCATTTGATGACCCTTATTGAGATTTCAAAGACATTCGAGGCAAGAGAAGAAAGTTTGCCAAGAAAGGCAGGGTATACGTTATGTATCGGAAAAGATTTACGAGTAACAAGTTAAGGATGACTTAAGAATGTCTTGGAGAAGAGTTATAGCATCCCTTAGATTGTTAATGAGGTGTTAAACAAGTGTTAAGAAGGTTCCATAAGGATTGGAGATCAAACGAGTTGACGAGAACGAATTTCGGGAAGCTGGGCAATATACGGTCCAACATACGGACCGTATAAAACATACTGGCCGTATGTTAGGCCGTATGTTCTGCCCAGAATGGGGACTTTCACTGGACCAAATGTACGGCCAGACATACGGTCCATATAAAAGATACGAACCGTATGTTGGTCCGTGAAACCGAGTCGGGATAGATTTGAAGATTAATATAAGGGACCCCAACTTCATTTAATTCATTTCATTTTCTCACTCCACACCTCAAGAACTCTCTAGAAATATCTCCACACTTCCTCCACAAGAAATCAAGAGAAATTCATGAACAACTTCATCAAACAAAGAAAATCAAGTGTAAGAAACTCATTAAGATTTATCCAAGGCAAGAAATCCCATTGGAAGTGAACTAGGGTTTTGGCTCAAGTGAAGTATTTCCACTCAAGGATCATTCCCACACTATCTAAGGTAAGTTTTATGATCATTCCATGTTGTTTAAGGTATTGAGAGGTTGAAAGACTTGGATTATGAAAGGAGATAGAAAATGGGTTACAAAGATGAGCATAATGAGATTTTGAGTAGTAGCTTGGAATGAGTCATGAGTCTTGATATGTTGTGAGTATGATTATATTATAAATGATATTAAGAACATGGAATAAATATTATATTATGAGTAAATGCAATAGTGTACTATGACCATGGTTATGGATGAATTGAAGTGAAATTTGGGAAATGTGGATAATGTAGGTGTATGAAGATTTTTGCTTATGATGTTGTGAATGTTATTATAGATATTTGGGAGTTGATATGGGATATGGGGAAAGTTGTATAAACAAAGGAAATGCTGTCAATTTTCTCTAGCTTTAGTTGAGCATGTTCATGTGAATCGATTAGCTAATGTTAATACGAACTCTCATGAAGGTAGAAACGTGAGCATGGAAGGAGAACGATCAAGCGATAGAATAGCTAAACGAAAAGGTATGTAAGGCTAGTCCCTTCCTTCTAAGGCATGACTCCCATGGCATGAATTCTCCTATTTTCCCATGACTTTCTTACATCCCGAAAATTATGAGTCTATGATTTTTGTGCGTTGGAATATTTTAAGTTGGTTGCGACAAGTTATGGACAAGACTTTTAATATCCGGTTTTGTTGATTTTGTGTTAATGCACAAGTTGCATATTCATCTTTTCATTGGCATGAAGTGTTAAGGGTAAATTGGGAATAAGGAAAATTTGGGGTTAAAAGTGAATTATGGAAAGTTAAGCATTTCATGGAAATTAAGGGCTAGAAGTGAAATTTTGAAAACTAAATATTTCATGAAAATGGCCATATGTGGCCATGTGTGTGGTGTGGGTCATAGCCCACATGTGTTAATTATATAAGTGGCAAAAGATGACTAATTAAGTCATCTTCATCATTTAGCACCCTAGAAAATTCAAGAAGCATGGAGAAAGAACAAGAGGCCATTCGGCCATGACCAAGAAAAATTGGAGTCCAAAAATTGACAATCATGTTGTTGCTTCATAATTTAAACTCACGTTGATAACATTATATTTCGTATTTTTGTACGTCGGATTATTCGCAAGCTGAGGTAGGGTCCACACACTGAGATTTTTTTTGGGACATGCGACAATTTATATGAATCACATATGTGAAGTTAAACATAACTCAAGAAGGACCCTTGAGCCAAATCAAAGTGGAAGTCCTCCAAACAAATATTTTTAAGTAATGTTTTCGGGTGATCTGACTTCGAGGGGCAGAAACGGTATTATAAGTTTGGAATTTGGAAAAATACCAAAGATAGAAGTTGTAGATAATTGAATTATCTTTCCAACCATAGGTCGTGGGCCCACAGGTGACATCGGGATAAGGAGATATGGACGTTTTAAGGCGGAAAGGTCAGTGGGCTAGGCCCAAACCGGGCCCAATCGGGTTAGGCCCATGACCCATGCCTATTTAAGTCTAATTTCAGCCCTTTCCTCTCATTTTTCAGACCAAGAATACCCAGAAAATTCTGGAAAGAGAGAGAGAAGAACCTTGGAGAGAAGAAAAACCAATTTTGACCAAAATCTGAGCCCCAAATTCCGAAGCCCATGAAGAGAAAAGTGTTGTACGTGCGTTGTCTTCAATTTGAGCTAAAAATCAACCAAGGAGAAGAGTGATAACGTGGGGGCTGCATGCTTAAGGTATGAATACGGTTCCTTTTCATTGTTAACGAGTGTATTTAGAATTTTAACGGATTAAAACGGAGGGGATAGTGTGTAGAAATGGATGAAATTCATGAAATTTTGTATGTTGATGTTGAGCCGTGAGTATGGGCTGTTTTGTGACAAGGAATGAACTAAATTTATTTAGTATGTTTGGATTGTTGTGTTGTGGGTTCTATGGTGCTAATGAAAGTTTAATGGTTCAAAGTGAAGTTATAGTTGTTTGCGGCTTGTTATGGAATTTTATATAGTTTATTGAATTTATGGAAGTAATGGATTATTAATGTAGTTCATGAATTCGGAAGGAAGAAAATGTGTTGTGTTGTTTCCTTGAACTTGGAGGTTTCGGGTTTCATTATGTAGTGGATGGAATGTTGTTGAATTGTGTCGAAAGGGTTATTAATGTTAGAATGCGTTTTGAATCGATTATTGATGTTGCTTATATGGTTGTTGGTATTGTTGTTGATAATATTGGCCGAGTTGAATTCTCGGGGTTGTTGAACTTACGGGGAAATGCTTGCCCAAATTTACGTAAATAAAGTGCGAGCTTAAAATGGGATTCCGAGGTGCCTATGACTAATGTTTGGTGTCTAATGATGTGTTGTAGATTTTGAGAAGCCGAGACTTGAGTTTGGATTAGCTTAGGAAGCAATCAAGGTATGTGAAGCTTATCCTTCTTTCCTTTTGGCATGTCCTAGACGCAAGTAAGTTGTGATATGTTATGAGCCTTGGGGGTAACTCTATTCTTAAAATCCGAGCATGTTTGTGATTCATATTTGCTTCTTGATGTTGGCATCCTTAATGTGGTCAAGCTATGGACCGTATGTCTTTGATACGATTGGATTTGAACTGCTATGTATACGGTTTGTTCCGAAAGGATCTTATGTCTACAAATGTCCGTAACTTTCATAGACAGACCGGATTGCTTTGATAAGCTCGTAAACGATTCTTATTTGTTTCTTGATATTCGTATTCTTAATGTAGTCGAATTATGGTCCTATTGTCTTTTGTATGACTAAATTTCAAAAGTTGCATAAAAGTATTGTTTTCAAAAGTGTTTTGTTCCTAAATGATTCTGAAACTACGAACGACCGTAACTTTCAAGAAAGGGCTCGGATCGCTTTGATATCTTCGCAAATGATTTCATGACGAGTAATGACTTTAATTTTCATAGGCGGGCCGGATTGGGTTGACGCTCGTCCGTGGGTCCCGCGACTTTCTTCTGTGTAGTTCTGATGGCTTTTGAAAGAATTCAATATGACTATCTTTCCGACCCCCGAGTATGATTACTTATTTATCGGTTGAGTCTGAAATAAGGATTTTTATGCACATGATTTTGATACGTGACTATGGTTTCTGAAGTTCGGTTTGATATGTTCCCGAGTGATATTCGGAAGAAAATCGATTTGACTATTGTTTTGGCTTATAAATAACGAGTCCGTTTTGATTACTCTATTGAGTCTTTGTGAATGTTTGGCATTGCATATGATTTCCTACGATTACTCGCTCGTGCATTCGTTATTACCTCTTTCGCCGAGTCCGGGCCGGTATGTTATCGTGCGCACTATGTTATATTCCGTATGATGTGATTCCGAAGTATGATGTGTTTTCGAAGTATGATGTGATATGATATATGATGTGATACGGAGTATGATGTGTTCGGAGGTATACAATATTCGAAGTATGATGTGTTGTGGCGCCCGGATGGAGTGGCGACCACGTTACGTCCGCCGGTCCCATTACGGACCGTATGTGATGATGATATGATATGTGATGATCCGATGATACGATATGATATGTGATATGATATGTGATAATATGACGATATGATTTGATTTACCGAGTCCCTCACTAGATGTTTATGACTATTATATTATATATGGATCGGGTACGGTTATTGTTTATGACTATTATATTATATATGGATCGGGCCGTACGTTCCTCGGCATTATTATATTATATATGGATCGGGCCGTACGTTCCTCGGCATTATTATATTATATATGGATCGGGCCGTACGTTCCTCGGCATTATTATATTATATAAGGATCGGGCCGTACGTTCCTCGGCATTATCGTATTATTTATGGATCGGGCCGTACGTTCCTCGGCATTCGGTTAATGTCAACTCATATGATGTGTTTGATTTTCCGTATGTATGAGACATAAATGGTTTTCAAAAGAAAGCGAAGCATTTTGGCATTCTGATTATCATATTTGTCTTTTGTATCTCTTATGTATGATTTGTATGTCAGATGCAAGCACTTTGGTATTCTGGCTATTGTGCTCACGTTGTGTACTCCTTATTCGGTTATGACTTTGTTTTTACGTATGCCATGCTTTACATGCTCAGTACATATTCCGTACTGACCCCCTTTCTTCGGGGGCTGCGTTTCATGCCGCGCAGGTACCCACAGATGAGTAAGTGATGTTAGCGAAAGATATTCCAGTTTGGATTGGCGAGCTCCATTCTCTCCCGGAAGTCTTTGCCGAGTCGAGTGTTAAAGTTGTGATATACGGGGTTATGTTAGAGACTTTGCGAACGGTGTCGAGTGTATGATATGTCGATTTGTTTTGCAAGCGGCTATATAAGCCGATGTATTGTTGTGCATTATATTACGAACTTCATACGATTTCATACGATGCTTTTATTTTATTTGAAAAAAAAAATGAAAGGCATGTTTGTTTTCGGAAAAAAAAATTTCATTATGTGCTTATGTTATGTTTTGCGGGCCCAGTATGATTATGAGTATTACGAAAGTCAGCGGGTTCGCTCGGCCCTAGGTAAGGGTCGGGTGCCCATCATGCCCTATCGGAAAGTAGGGTGTGACAAATTGGTATCAGAGCAGTTCGTCCTAGGGGTTGTCTGCAAAGTCGTGTCCAGTAGAGTCTTGTTTATGGTGTGTTGCGCGCCACATTTATAAAAAGGAGGCTACGGGGCATTTAGGTTGGTTACCCTTCTTTCATATCTGAGATCGTGCCATAGGGCCAAGTCATAGGGAATGAGATTTCTCTTACTGACCTTTGGTTTCAGCAGAAGAATGGCATCGACAGAAGAAAGTGACGAGTGATGTTGGAATTTCAAAGCACGCAGGTAAGCAAAGGTATGAAAGATACATGTCGGGTAAAATATTGAAGTACGATTGAAATACAAAGTTGAAGATTAAAAGGAAAGTGAACAAGAAAGTGTAACACGCGCGGGTTTGTTAAGGGCATACAAGGTATGTTCATTATTTTTAAATCGTTACGGTTGATGTTGGGAGCCCTGTGAGGCTGTGATATGATATGATATGTATATATGTATTTTGGCCCTGTGAGGCATTGTTGGTATTTCCTGCGTGCAGGTTTTGAGATAGTAAGAAATATAGAGGAAGCTCTGCCGAAATTTTCCCAGAAATAAAAAGAGAATGAGATATGGGTTTGTGATATGACTTGAAAGGTCGTATTCACCGTAATAGTAATAGTAAGAGTAAGACAAGAAGTAATAGTACAAGAGTAAGGAAAAAAATTGTGATAGATATAAATATATTGATAAGACGGCTTGTGAAATATTAAGGATAAAGTGGACCAGAAAGGGTAAAGGGTTAAGAAGTGTTATGTTATAGGATTGATTACGAATAAGATATAATGTGAATATAATGGGGATTGTTATGAAAATAAGTGAAGCCTAGTGAGAAAGTGGCCAAGGTTATGATGTGATCTATGTAGCTAGAATATAAAGGCAAGTGTGAGACGGAGAAACAAGCTATGGAACAAATAAGGAAGGGTTTGAGTTAAAGATTAAGAGACGACACGAGATAATGTGCCCGAATGTTACAAGTTGAGTAAAGGGAATTACAAGAAGGAAAAGTTTAACCCGGATGTATTGGACCTTGTTATGTTGTTCGTAAAATAAGAAGGTTACGTACTAAAGACATGGCTTTTGTTAAGGTACGTGCCTAGTAATAACAGGGAGGAAATGATTTGAGAAGTTGAAGAAGAGATGAAAAAGAAATATGATTGGTAGGTGAGAGTGCATGCTATGGTAATAAAGGAAACCTCCTCCGAGACCCTTATAAGACCGTATGCGATTAGTTGAACATTCGAGGACGAATGTTCTAAAGGGGGAAGGATGTTATATCCCGTATTTTGTGCGTTGGAATATTTTAAGTTGGTTGCGACAAGTTATGGACAAGACTTTTAATCTCCGGTTTTGTTGATTTTGTGTTAATGCACAAGTTGCATATTCATCTTTTCATTGGCATGAAGTGTTAAGGGTAAATTGGGAATAAGGAAAATTTGGGGTTAAAAGTGAATTATGGAAAGTTAAGCATTTCATGGAAAATTAAGGGCTAGAAGTGAAATTTTGGAAACTAAATATTTCATGAAAATGGCCATATGTGGCCATGTGTGTGTGTGGGCCATAGCCCACATGTGTTAATTATATAAGTGGCAAAAGATGACTAATTAAGTCATCTTCATCATTTAGCACCCTAGAAAATTCAAGAAGAATGGAGAAAGAACAAGAGGCCATTCGGCCATGACCAAGAAAAATTGGAGTCCAAAAATTGACAATCATGTTGTTGCTTCATAATTTAAACTCACGTTGACAGCATTATATTTCGTATTTTTGTACGTCGGATTATTCGCAAGCTGAGGTGGGGTCCACACACTGAGATTTTTTTTTGGGACATGCGACAATTTATATGAATCACATATGTGAAGTTAAACATAACTCAAGAAGGACCCTTGAGCCAAATCAAAGTGGAAGTCCTCCAAACAAATATTTTTAAGTAATGTTTTCGGGTGATCGACTTCGAGGGGCAGAAAACGGTATTATAAGTTTGGAATTTGGAAAAATACCAAAGATAGAAGTTGTAGATAATTGAATTATCTTTCCAACCATAGGTCGTGGGCCCACAGGTGACATCGGGATAAGGAGATATGGACGTTTTAAGGCGGAAAGGTCAGTGGGCTAGGCCCAAACCGGGCCCAATCGGGTTAGGCCCATGACCCATGCCTATTTAAGTCTAATTTCAGCCCTTTCCTCTCATTTTTCAGACCAAGAATACCCAGAAAATTCTGGAAAGAGAGAGAGAAGAACCTTGGAGAGAAGAAAAACCAATTTTGACCAAAATCGAGCCCCAATTCCGAAGCCCATGAAGAGAAAAGTGTTGTACGCTGCGTTGTCTTCAATTTGAGCTAAAAATCAACCAAGGAGAAGAGTGATAACGTGGGGGCTGCATGCTTAAGGTATGAATACGGTTCCTTTTCATTGTTAACGAGTGTATTTAGAATTTTAACGGATTAAAACGGAGGGGATAGTGTGTAGAAATGGATGAAATTCATGAAATTTTGTATGTTGATGTTGAGCCGTGAGTATGGGCTGTTTTGTGACAAGGAATGAACTAAATTTATTTAGTATGTTTGGATTGTTGTGTTGTGGGTTCTATGGTGCTAATGAAAATTTAATGGTTCAAAGTGAAGTTATAGTTGTTTGCGGCTTGTTATGGAATTTTATATAGTTTATTGAATTTATGGAAGTAATGGATTATTAATGTAGTTCATGAATTCGGAAGGAAGAAAATGTGTTGTGTTGTTTCCTTGAACTTGGAGGTTTCGGGTTTCATTATGTAGTGGATGGAATGTTGTTGAATTGTGTCGAAAGGGTTATTAATGTTAGAATGTGTTTTGAATCGATTATTGATGTTGCTTATATGGTTGTTGGTATTGTTGTTGATAATATTGGCCGAGTTGAATTCTCGGGGTTGTTGAACTTACAGGGGAAATGCTGCCCAAATTTCTGTAAATAAAGTGCGAGCTTAAAATGGGATTCCGAGGTGCCTATGACTAATGTTTGGTGTCTAATGACGTGTTGTAGATTTTGAGAAGCCGAGACTTGAGTTTGGATTAGCTTAGGAAGCAATCAAGGTATGTGAAGCTTATCCTTCTTTCCTTTTGGCATGTCCTAGACGCAAGTAAGTTGTGATATGTTATGAGCCTTGGGGGTAACTCTATTCTTAAAATCCGAGCATGTTTGTGATTCATATTTGCTTCTTGATGTTGGCATCCTTAATGTGGTCAAGCTATGGACCGTATGTCTTTGATACGATTGGATTTGAACTGCTATGTATACGGTTTGTTCCGAAAGGATCTTATGTCTACAAATATCCGTAACTTTCATAGACAGGACCGGATTGCTTTGATAAGCTCGTAAACGATTCTTATTTGTTTCTTGATATTCGTATTCTTAATGTAGTCGAATTATGGTCCTATTGTCTTTTGTATGACTAAATTTCAAAAGTTGCATAAAAGTATTGTTTTCAAAGTGTTTTGTTCCTAAATGATTCGAAACTACGAACGACCGTAACTTTCAAGAAAGGGCTCGGATCGCTTTGATATCTTCGCAAATGATTTCATGACGAGTAATGACTTTAATTTTCATAGGCGGGCCGGATTGGGTTGACGCTCGTCCGTGGGTCCCGCGACTTTCTTTGTGTAGTTCGATGGCTTTTGAAAGAATTCAATATGACTATCTTCCGACCCCGAGTATGATTACTTATTTATCGGTTGAGTCCGAAATAAGGATTTTTATGCACATGATTTTGATACGTGACTATGGTTTACGAAGTTCGGTTTGATATGTTCCCGAGTGATATTCGGAAGAAAATCGATTTGACTCTTGTTTGGCTTATAAATAACGATCCGTTTTGATTACTCTATTGAGTCTTTGTGAATGTTTGGCATTGCATATGATTTCCTACGATTACGCTCGTGCATTACGTTATTACCTCTTTCGCCGAGTCCGGGCCGGTATGTTATCGTGCGCACTATGTTATATTCCGAAGTATGATGTGATTCCGAAGTATGATGTGTTTTCGAAGTATGATGTGATATGATATATGATGTGATACGGAGTATGATGTGTTCGGAGGTATACAATATTCCAAAGTATGATGTGTTGTGGCGCCCAGATGGAGTGGCGACCACGTTCTGTCCGCCGGGTCCCATTACGGACCGTATGTGATATGATATGATATGTGATGTGATGATACGATGATATGATATGATATGTGATAATATGACGATATGACTTTGATTTATATGGATCGGGCTCACTCCTCGGATTATATTATATATGGATCGTACGTATGCTTATGATTATTATATTATATATGGATCGGGCCGTACGTTCCTCGGCATTATTATATTATATATGGATCGGGCCGTACGTTCCTCGACATTATTATATTATATAAGGATCGGGCCGTACGTTCCTCGGCATTATCGTATTATTTATGGATCGGGCCGTACGTTCCTCGGCATTCGGTTAATGTCAGCTCATATGATGTGTTTGATTTTCCGTATGTATGAGACAGAAATGGTTTTCAAAAGAAAGCAAAGCATTTTGGCATTCTGATTATTATATTTGTCTTTTGTATCTCTTATGTATGATTTGTATGTCAGATGCAAGCACTTTGGTATTCGGCTATTGTGCTCACGTTGTGTGGTCCTTATTCGGTTATGACTTCGTTTTACGTATGCCATGCTTTACATGCTCGGTACATATTCCGTACTGACCCCCTTTCTTCGGGGGCTGCGTTTCATGCCGCGCAGGTACCCACAGATGAGCAAGTGATGTTAGCAGGAGATATTCCAGCTGGATTGGCGAGCTCCATTCTCTCCCGGAGTGCTGCCGAGTCAGAGTGTTAAAGTTGTGATATCTGGGGTTATGTTAGAGACTTTGCAAACGATGTCGAGTGTATGATATGTCGATTTGTTTTGCAAGCGGCTATATAAGCGATGTATTGTTGTGCATTATATTGCGAGATTTCATACGATTGCAAACTTTATTTGATTTGAAAAAAAATGAAAGGCATGTTTGTTTTCGGAAAAAAAAATTTCATTATGTGCTTATGTTATGTTTTGCAGGCCCAGTATGATTATGAGTATTACGAAAGTCAGCGGGTTCGCTCGGCCCTAGGTAAGGGTCGGGTGCCCATCATGCCCTATCGGAAAGTAGGGTGTGACATACCACTAGTGGGTGGCATGAGATGGTTACCCCGGACGCGGGAGGCCTGGACGCAGGCTAATGATGATCACACCATACCTATATGGTCGGGCAGCTTATACATACATACACACACACACATATATATATATATGCATACATGATATGATGATGATGTTTATGAAGTAAGTCAGCATGCATTATTTCTATTAAAACGGACAGTCAGTTACAGATTGTTCTTCATTTGATATCCCCCTGTTTCATTGATGTATTGTTATTGTTTTTGCGTTACATACTCAGTACAATGCTCGTACTGACGTCTTTTTCTTTGGACGTTGTGTTCATGCCCACAGGTAGACAGGGAGGTGATCTAGATTCATAGGAGCCATCAGCAGACTTTGAGAGCACTCCATTGTTCCGGAGGTGCCATTGCTTATTATTTTGTATACATATATTTTGGGCACGACGGGGTCCTGTCCCGTCCATATGTCTAATACTCTAGTAGAGGCTCGTAGATGCATATGTGTGGGTAGTATGGTCGCACGATGTCCTTATGGTATGTGTACTATTTTGATAGCCGAAGGGCTTATGTATATAAAGGTAAATATGTTTCAAAATGAAAATGGTTTTCCTATGATTATGAGTATGAGAATAATGAATGAACGCAGGATGAGTACGATGAGTAATAACATGAGTGGTGCTCGGTGGTTAGCTCTGGGTACCCATCATGGCTCCTAGTCAGGTCGTGACAATATTGTCCTCTGTTAGCACTATCATTATGTGACCAGCTGATCCGGTGGTAGTGCGTATATAACGCCGTCACCTCCCCCAATCCCCATATATATATATAATATATAGTATACGTGTATATAAAGCCTGAGAGGTCATAGGTCTATATATATATATATAAATGAAATACAATGCAAGAATATGATAAGAGTACATCCTGAATCTGACGGAGTAACGTAAGGTCGTTACACCTCCGAACATCGTTATGAGACAGCATTTTCATCAACAACTGTCTCTATGAATCATACCGAATCTAAAGAAAGACTTACTGAAAACAACATTCTAGAACATAAATCAACATGGAACATTCCTAGCTTCTAAGAATATAATCATTATGGAGTAGCGTTACGTTTACATTCTGTTCATAAGGATCATGCCAAAAGAAGAAAAGTTAGCCTTAACATACCTCAAATCGTCCAAGTAATCCAACAACGAGCTTATCACAACTAGAGCGCCAATCCTATAACAAAGGAATACATATACAACTTAGATGGCGCTAGCATATCACATATATCAATGATAACTCGATTCTAAAGTGAAACAGGCAGCATTTCCCTATTTCTTAATCATCACCACAAGGCCCACAACCAACAATCAACATAACAACCTCATATGATCTTCTTTAAACTCATATCCACAATATTTAGAGATATACAATTGAGCAGCCCGATATACGATTGTATACAATACTTCCTTCTTCCAAATACACCAAGTATAACAACCTCAACGCATTCTCAACATTAACTATTATCCTCATAACAAGATTTTTGCTCAAAACACACTAACCATCATGGCTCAAGTTAGATTACAACTCAAGACAACATCAAGTTCATGTTTGAGCCTTTCCTCCAATTCCTTTCTATCAAACCCTAACATAACTATCACATAAACTCATAAACATGGAAATAAGATGAAACCTTATCTCAAGAACTCAAGAACACTTCAATTCCAAGATTACTTCACCTTAAGGTATCCTTCAAAGCTTCTACAGGGAGAAGAAACAAACTTCAATAATACTTTGAAAACCCTAGGCACTTGATTCTCACTTTGATCTTTGATTTCCCTTAGAGAGTGATTAGATATGTTGGAGAGGCATTTTTAGAGCTTACGAGAGCTTAGGGTTATGTTGAAATGAAATAAAAGTGAATGGAAGTCGAGCTATATACCAAAAAGTGACCTGCACTGCCTCAATATATGGTCCGTATAAATGATCCGTATTTAAGGATCCTCAAAACAGCCTCCTCTGGTCAATTTAAACATTACTAAATATGGTCCATAGCAAAAAATACGGACCATATCTTATAAATACGGTCCTTATTTAACTTTTCCAGAACCAATTTTTGACAAAACCTTTCCGCTTTGATTCACTTAATCTCTAATCCTCCCATGGCTTACCAAACATGAACTTAAACCCTTATAAACATAAGATAGGCATGTCCAACCTTGTATAACCTCGGAGATAGCCCCGGTGTACAAGACTAGGGCAACTAACATACGACAAATCTCAACGTACAAAACTTACGAGGTGTAACATCCTTTCCCCCTTACGAACATTCGTCCTCGAATGTTAGACTCTCAAAGGTCTTACAGAAATTTCGATAGAGTCTCATCTGTAACTGTACTACTACCAACCTGCCACACAGTAAACTAAACTATACAATGCCACACAGGGCCACAATAATCAATAACAACAATGGTCCCACAAGACCAATAAGAGTAGCTGATACATAATACATACCTGAAGACGATGGTGCTGCAGTCTGCATCTACTCTAAAGCCGGTAACAAATGAGGGTATCTAGACTTCATATCTTCCATGGCTTCCCAAGTCATCTCCTCAACATTCTTTTTGCTCCAAAGTACCTTTATCGATGCCACGTCCTTGGTTCTCAACGTACGAATCTGTCGATCTAAGATGGTAATAGGGACTTCCTCATATGATAGTTGCTCTGTAATCTGTACATCATCAGCAAGTACAACTCTGGAAGGATCTCCAATACACTTACAAAGCATAGACACGTGGAAGACCGGATGTACAAACTCCAAATATGAAGGTTGAGCTAACTCACAAGCCACTTGGCCTACTCGGCGCACAATCCTATAAGGCTCAATGTATCGAGGGCTAAGATTTCCCTTCTTACCAAATCTCGTAACACCCTTCATTGGTGATACCTTCAAGAATACCCAGTCGTCTATCTGATATTCCAAATCTCATGGCCGATTATCTGCATAACACTTCTAGAGACTCTGAGCAGCCAATAGCCTTTCCTGAATAAGCTTAACCTTATCAACGGCCTTCTGGATCAACTCTTGTCCTATTAGCTTAGATTTCCCAACCTCGAACCATCCAATAGGTGATCTGCATTTCCGTTCATATAAGGCTTCATACGGAGCCATCTGAATGCTGGAGTGGTAACTATTATTACACGCAAACTCAATAAGCGGCAAATGATCATCCCAGCTAACTTAGAAGTCTATCACACATGCCCGTAGCATATTTTCAAGCATCTAAATTGTACACTCAGCCTGTCCGTATGTCTGGGGATAGAATGTTGTGCTAAGACTTACCTGTGTCCCTAATCCTTTCTGGAAAGATCTCCAGAAGTTAGCTATAAGCTGTGCACCTCTGTCTGAAATAATAGTTACTGGAACACCATGAAGCGGCACTATCTCCTTAATATATAACTTCACATAATCCTCGGCGGAATAAGTAGTCCGGACAGGTAGAAAATATGCTGACTTTGTAAGCCTATCGACAATCACCCATATCGAATCAAACTTACGTTGAGAACGGGGTAAGCCTATAATGAAATCCATATTTATCTCCTCCCATTTCCAAGTTGGAATCTCTATACCCTGTAGCAAACCACTGGGCTTCTGGTGCTCAACCTTAACCTACTAACAATTAGGACACTGAGCCACAAACTCAGCTATATCTTTCTTCATTCCGTCCCGCTAGTAAACTTCCTTGATATCATAATACATTTTCGTTGTCCCTGGATGAATAGAATAGCGAGAATGATGAGCTTCTCCAATAATCTATTGGCGTAACCCTGTAATACCTAGAACACACAAAATGCCTCGATATCTTAGGACTCCGTCTCAAGTAATCTCAAATGGTGACTTCTCCTTTTGAGGAGCTATATCTCTATAATGAACTAGCATGGGATCCTCGTACTGGCATTTCTTAACTTCGGCTACTAACGATGAGGTTGTTGAATCCTGAATAGTGACTCCTCCATCGCCTGAGTCCAATAATCAAACTCTTAGGCTAGATAACTGATGAAGCTCATGAGCTAACTCCCGTTTCTCTAGCCGAAAATAAGATAGGCTATGCATGTATCTGCGGCTAAGGGCATCGGCCACTACATTTTCCTTCCCTAGATGGTACAAAATGTCAATAACTTAATCTTTCAACAACTCTAACCACCACCTCTGACGCAAATTCAACTCCTTCTGCTTGAAGATATACTGAAGGCTCTTATGATCTGTATATATATCAACATGAACACCATATAAGTAATGCCTCCATATCTTTAGCGCACGAATCACTGCAGCTAACTCTAAGTCATGGGTCGGGTAAGGGGAAATTCAGGAAAACTATAAGGATAAGAGTAAGAAAAGGTTTGTTAATGAATTGGTTAAAGAAGTGACGCAATTAATAAAGTTCGCAGGTTTGGCCAGAAGCAAGCATTGATGATATAAAACAATGGTCTTGATAGGGAGTGCAGAGATATGATACTAAAGGAAATAGGATGAATATGCGAGGGATATACATGAATATGAACAAGTTACGGCATCGAAAAGGGAAGTTAAGAAAAGGATGAAAGGAGGAAGAAAAAGATATATTTTATGGGTATTTATGATTAGGACAAAGATCGACAAGATGTTGGAGGAACTATGACACCTGACTATGGTACAACCACTTAGTAAAGAAGAACTACAGAACAGTATGAGCTAGGCAAATGAAAGAGCGGGTCGTAGGAAATAGATGTGATAGCATATTGACTTACGATGGTATTGAAAGAAGAAATCAAATTTGATTGGCTAAAGGATAAGGTCAGTGTAAGAGAGGGAAATAGATAAAAGCCTTAAATCGCAAAGGTAAACAGAGGAAATGAGTATCTAAGAACTTTAGATATCTATGCGACTGATAAACTAAAGCAACAAATAGAGTATGCCAGACTATGGGGAAGACTTATCAGGAAAAAAAATTAATTAAGCGAAGGTGTCACGACACCACCAGAGGCCGTGACGGGTGCCCGATAGTATCCTACCGGCACCTCTTATCATGTATTCTATTCGTACTACTGAGTGGGCCATATGGGCGATACAATCATATCTTACTCAACATAATCATCAATAGCATACTCGTGAACGAGTGTCAGTAGGTTCTACCAAAAGATTATACAACCATAAAAGCGAGCAGGACTACGAAACATTTGACTGTACACGTCTGTCTACGAGCCTCTAAATAAGATACATATATCCACAAGTCGGGGCCGGATCCCACCGTGCCCGAATATGTACACAAAAGTAGTACCGTAAACTGAAGCTCCGGAACAACTGGAGCGCTCCCAATATGCCGCTGGTGGAGCTCCTAGGGATCAGATGCGTCTACCTATTTACCTGCGGGCATGAACGCAGCGTCCACAAGAAGGGACGTCAGTACGAGCAATGTACTGAGTATGTAAGGCATGAGTAACAGCATATGGAAGGATACAAAGCATGAATAGTAACAAAACGAAAATATAGAACATATCGCATCATGGG
>NW_026715514.1:0-19286 GCF_029784015.1 Lycium ferocissimum | reverse complement strand
TTGTACTTTATGCTCTACATACTCGGTATATATTTCAGCTTACCGACCCACTGTTCTTCGGGGGCTGCGTTTCATGCCGCGCAGGTACACCCAGATGAGTACAAGCTATTATAGGAGATGTTCCAGCGGCGTTGGCAAGCTCCATTTGTTCCTGGAGTGCTGCCGAGTCAGATTATGCAGGCTATGTGTTCTGGTTATTTGTTAGAGACTTTGTAGACAGAGTCGTGGTTCTGAGTGTCAGTTTTGTAAGCGGCTCCATCACCGACAAGTTATTCCGCATTATGCCATAAACTCCATATGATTACAAATTATTCGAATTGTAAGCGCAAAAGATTATTTCAAAAATATTTCTTGTATGTGTCATTTTTGCCTAATTAAGAGTTCGAAAGATTAGGTTTGTAATAAGAGTCTGCGGGTTCGCTCGGCTCCGAATATGGGATCGGGTGCCCATCACACCCTAGTAAGATTAGGGTGTGACAATATGTTATCGAATCATTATTACAAACTCAAATGATAAGTAAACTGATCGTACTTGAAATCGGAATAATAGTCATATCATATCCTTTCGAAAATCGTCAGAAGTACATAAGGAAAGTCACGGGGCCCACGGAGGGGTGTCGACTCAAGTCGGGCCCGCCCATGAAAATCATAGTCATGATACGTCATAGAATTATTTACGAGCATATCAAAGCCATCCGGTTCTGTCTGTGAAAGTTACGGACGTTCGTAGTTACAAAACTCTTTTGAAAACAAAGCTTTTTATGCAACGTTTGAAAACCAATCATACAAAGACATATAAACCATAGCTTGACCATATAAGGATGCCAACATCAAGAAACAAATATGAATCATAACCATGCTCGGACTTTACGAATAGAATTACCCCCAAGGCTCGTAACGTATCATAGCTTAGCCATATCTAAGACATGCCAAAAGAAGGAAAGGTAAGCTTTACATACCTCGATTGCTTCCTAAGCTAATCCAAACTCAAGTCTCGGCTTCTCAAAATCTACAACACGTCATTAGACACCAAACATTAGTCATAGGCACCTCGGAATCCCATTTTAAGCTTGCACTTTATTTACAGAAATTTGGGCAGCATTTCCCCTATAAATCCAATGACCCCGAGAATTCAACTCGGCCAAATATCCAACAACAATACTAACAACCACACCAACAATGTCAATAAGCAATTCCAAACGCATTCTAACATTAATAACTCCTTTCTACATAATTCGACGACATTCATGCATATTCAATTCAACTTCATACATTCAAACTAATATCAACGATCGCATATTCAAATACCAATCCAAAACCATTCAAACACGATTCAAGAACATTTCCAACAATCCGCACAATATTTCAAACAATCCAATTAATGTTCTACTCCACCCGAAACCTCAAATTTCCATAAGAACAACAACAATACATTTTCTTCCTTCCAAATTCATAAACTACACCAATAATCCACATATTCACAACATTAACCTTAACAATACAAGAAACTACACTAAATTCACATTATCTTCAAAACAGCCTGTAAACGTTCTCTACTTCAACTTGGATCATTAAATCATCATTTTCACCATAAAATCCATACAACAACAACCAAAACATACTAAAGTCTTCACTTCTACACTACACTACACATACACGGCCACACAACACAACATCATATTTTCACGACTTTCATTCATTTCCACATATCACAACATGTACAAATCACCCACAACACATGAAATTAGAGATTGAATCTTACCTTCTTCTCTCATCTTCTTTACTCGGCTAGAGGTGTACATAGCAACAACGAATGATTTATTTGCTCCAACAACTACTCCACGTTGTAGAGGACCTTCCAATTAGTTGAAAACATAGAAGAAAACCCGCATTTTTGTGCATTTGAATAATTCAAGATAATCGCGGGAAGACGACAAGCAAGGCTCTATTTTTATTTTGTTAAGCATATGAATGGCTTATGAAGCATTTGGAAGCGGAATTATTAAGAAAGGTCAAGGGCATAAAAGGAAAATTCGCACTACGCTACATAGAAATACAAAGGAAGGCGAAGGGTAAACTTGGAATTTGGAAAATATTTTTATGAGTTACAATTTATCATGGAAGAAAAATATTTGGGCTTGGATTTTTTTTTAAAACAAGAGAAGGCCCAATTGGCCATGACTTGGGCTAAGCCCATGGGAGAATTAATTTGTGGAATAAAAGATGACTAAGTCATCTTAATCCACAAAATTCTCTAGAAATTTCAAGAGAGTGAAGAACAAAAAAAAAAAAGAGAGGAGAAAAACCAAGAAGGCCTTTCGGCCAAGTGCAAGAATTGCCAAGAAAATTGACAAAAATTTCTTTAAAAATCATTTCATACCAATTCAAGGGTCCTTAGCAAGTTGGGGTGGTTTTTGGAGCAAGAAGAACACCTATTTCTATAAGTTGGAATTTCTACTCAAGTGAAGAATTGAAGGAAAAGGTAAGGTTTGACTCTTCTTGCATGTTATGGATGATTTTTGCATGTGTAGTGTGTAAGAAAATGGATGAAATTCATGGAAGAGGAAAGAAATTATGGTGAGGCCGTGTGTGTCTAGGTGTGTGTTGAATTATGTCTTAAGCATTCTATCTAGTATTTGGTTGTTATTGTTTTGGAAGCCATGTTGATAATGGAAATTGAATGATTTTTGGAGAGGTTGTAGTTGTGTATGTATATGGTGTGGCCGTGAGTTGCATAGTATATGCATGGCCGTGTATGTGTTGAATGATGAAAGAAGATGAGTCAATTTTATTTAGTGTTTTGGTTGTTGTTGTGTTGTGGATACTATGTTGCCAATGAATTCATAATAATCTTGTGAAGTTGTAGAAGTTGGAGATTTGTGATTGAAGTATTTAAATGGAATATAATGTTCTTGAATGTATGGAAGATTATGAGACTTGTATGATATTGTTGGTATATGAATTATTAGGATTGTTATTGTTTTCATTGGAGTTGGAAGGTTTTGATGGAAGTAGTAAGTTGATTAAGTTGCTAGAATGTATTTTGGATTGAAATTGGAAATTGTTAATATGGTTGTGATATTATGATTGCTAGTTTGGCCGGGTTGAATTCCCGGATTGTTGTTGATGAGAATTGGCTAAGATGATTCTTGGGGAATGATGTATTTACGAAGGAAGTGTTTGCCGAAATTTTGGTAGCCAAGTTTTGTTTTAAGAATTCAATTCTAAAGGCACTAATCATGTTTGGTAAACATGACCAATTTGTAGATTTTGGCGAAGTTGGAGCTTGAATTTGGAGTGCCATAAGGAGCGAAACGAGGTATGTAAGGCTTCACCCTTCTTTCTATGGCATGTCTTAGACGTACTAAGTCGACTACGTGTCCCGAGGACCATTCCTTTTCTCGGAATCTAAGATTGAAAATAGTTACTATTCATTCAGTAGAATTGAATTAGAACTTGCATAAAATGTTGGAAAAACTTCTTGGACATCCAGAACTTACACAAATAGGACTCGATCACCCTAAGACCCTCCCAGGTGACGCCATGAATTGTAATATACGTAAATTTGATATGCCGCCTCATTTGACCCGAGGTGGGCCCACTATTTCCGAATTCTTCCCTATTGTCCCCTTGGACTTATTTTCATTTAATAACTAAGGAAAGTTTTTGGTTATTATTTTAACTACTAAATCATAGTTGTTTTAACTAATTCCTTGATTTCAAAACATGATTTTCCTTCCTAAAAGTTTACAAATGTTTTCCAAAATACTCGTTTTCTCCAAAAACTAAGTTTTACATTATTGCAAGCCTTAATAACTAAGACAACGACTATGACTCCATGATGGAAAAAAATGATGATTCTACGATCAAAGGTCCCAAGTCTATGATTCTAGTGCCGAGATGAGAACGTTAAGCTATTCTTGAATCCTCGGCTCTACTCATGAATAGTGTTTTCCTTTAAAGATTCTAAGTACACAAACGATGCCCTATGATCCTATGTTATACTTTCTCATGAAATTGCTCTCCACTAATAGTCTCGCCTTATATTAATCATCCCTTCAAGGTGAGATAAGCGCCCTTAATTACCCTATAATATAATCGGAGGTTCCCGACCTTATGTCACTCCGATGGATACACGATTTTCTTGGGCTCCCCGCATGCTATGATATATATATTTATATGTATAAAAAAATGTATTTGGGGAAAAGCGGGAAAAAGAGCGAGCGCTATGAGCGCCGGGTTACTCACGGTGCATGTATCCGTACTTGACTTGATATCATCCCGGACGCGGGATGCCGGACGCGGGAATTATACTATGTGGGCGATATATTCGGTACTATGATATACTATGCTATATTCGGTACTATGATATACTATGCTATGCTATGATACTATGATATACTATGCTATGCTATGATACTATGATATACTATGCTATGCTATGATACTATGATATACTATGCTATGCTATGATACTATGATATACTATGCTATGCTATGATACGATATAGATTCTACTTGCTATGCCTATGAAAAGAAATGTTTTGTTTTCAAAAAGGAAAAACGAGCATGCATGATATCCGGCCTGAAAAGGGCGTTCCTATGCACAGGTTACATTCTTATCTCAGTATATATATCCATGACCCCTCGATGTTGTTATTTACAATCTATGCTCTTGTTTATGTTATTTTCTATGTCTTACATACTCGGTACACTATTCGTACTGACGCCCCTTCATGTGGGCGCTGCGTTTCATGCCGCGCGAGTCGGCGAGATGCGGAGTTGATCCCTAGGAGTTCTCTCAGCAGCATTTTGCAGCGCTCCAGTTGTTTCGGAGCCCAGTTCCTTGGTACTACTTTTGGTGTACATATTCGGGCCCGGCAGTACTCGGCCCTCCCTATGTATATGTTTACTATGTTTAGAGGCTCGTAGACAGATATGTACAGTAGCTACTTGTACTCCTGATTGTCCCCGTCGCTGTATAGTATGATAGTAAAGCTTATTAGCCTATGTCCATATGGTGCTGTTTATGTTATTGCCAGTTAAAAAAAAAAAAAACGGCGTAGTTCATATGTGCAATAAGAGTCAGCGGGTTCGCTCGGCTCCGATTACGGGGTCGGGTGCCCATCACACCCTAGTAGGATCGGGGTGTGACAAAGTGGTATCAGAGCAGGCGGTCCTAGGGGTTTGTCTACGAGCCGTGTCCAGTAGAGTCTTGTTTATGGGTGTGTAGCGCGCCACACTTATAGACAGGAGGCTGCAGGGCATTTAGGAAATTTGACCTTCCTTGTATCCTAGATCGTGCGATAGAGCTATAATAAGAGATTTTCCTATTTCTAATCCACTGTTACATTTTCAGCAACGCTTGTGAAGATGAGAGTAACGGCCGCCGAGAAGGGTAAGATAGCGACGAAAAGGCGGAGGCCGGTAAATGTTGAGGAGGGTGAGTCCTATAACGAGGCCACCTCTCGTGCTATTCGCACTCCGCCGATGTTAGGGGAGCAAGAAGGAGCTCCCATTCCGGTCCCGGCACCTCCGGTTCCCCACTCGAGGCTTCAATTCGGGGAGGCGAGACAGTCAATCTGTCCTTCTGTTAACTCAAATAGTAGCCACTCAGGCTCACCAACAGGGCATGGAATTTGGTGATGGGGGTCGCAGAAAAAGGACTAGAAGGGAGTACGAAGGGGGACAGGTACAGGAGTATTTTGAGCATTCAGGACCGGATCGGAGTGCCAGAGTTTTGGGGTCCCGGCATAGAGCCGACTTCAGCAGTACGGGGCTACCCCCACCGCGGTGCGCGCGATGTGACAGGCCACACTCTGGACAGTGTTATCTGGATACCGGAGCTTGCTTTGTTTGCGGTCAGATTGGCCATGTGATGCGCGATTGCCCGCGGAGGTATGATAGAGATCAAGCTCAGCCCGCCGGGTTAGGTCAGGGCTATGGAGTTTTGGGTCCCCGGTATAGCGGTGAGTCTAGCCAGAGAAGACCACCCGTATCACGATGCCTTCAGTGCCGTAGATTACATGCGGGGCCGTGTCGCGCGGGTACAGATGTTTGCTATGCCTGTGCTAGGCCAGGTCATTTTATGCGCGACTGCCCATCTCGACGTGGCAGAAGTAGGGTTCAGCCCACGAGAGTAGTAGCTGACCGACAGGATCCTGAGTTATCCCCTGACTCCGTACCAGGTATATCATTAGTATTTTTCTATAATATATATGTATCGACTAATTTAGGTTTTACAATGTTATATATATATATCGCGCCTTATACTACTGAGCGTATTGGGTTGGAAATTCGATAGAAGTCGGGTAGGTTGGGACGGATTAGACTAGCCTAAAGGAGAGACGGACGTGTTAGATCTAAATTGGACCAGGACAATTCAAGTTTCGATAAGGAGGACCTATTAACTCAAGGCCAGCGTTCAGAGCGAAGTTAATTGGCTTATGGCTTACAAGTCGCCTGGGTTACCAAAAGAGAAATGTTAAGCGACATATGAGGCGTCTATGAAGGAGACCTCCCCAAAGTGTCACAATACACTATGAGGCCAGTTTAACATTCGAGGACGAATGTTCTAAAGGGGGGGAGGATGTTATATCCCGCATTTTTGTGCATTTGAATAATTCAAGATAATCGCGGGAAGACGACAAGCAAGGCTCTATTTTTATTTTGTTAAGCATATGAATGGCTTATGAAGCATTTGGAAGCGGAATTATTAAGAAAGGTCAAGGGCATAAAAGGAAAATTCGCACTACGCTACATAGAAATACAAAGGAAGGCGAAGGGTAAACTTGGAATTTGGAAAATATTTTTATGAGTTACAATTTATCATGGAAGAAAAATATTTGGGCTTGGATTTTTTTTTAAAACAAGAGAAGGCCCAATTGGCCATGACTTGGGCTAAGCCCATGGGAGAATTAATTTGTGGAATAAAAGATGACTAAGTCATCTTAATCCACAAAATTCTCTAGAAATTTCAAGAGAGTGAAGAACAAAAAAAAAAAAGAGAGGAGAAAAACCAAGAAGGCCTTTCGGCCAAGTGCAAGAATTGCCAAGAAAATTGACAAAAATTTCTTTAAAAATCATTTCATACCAATTCAAGGGTCCTTAGCAAGTTGGGGTGGTTTTTGGAGCAAGAAGAACACCTATTTCTATAAGTTGGAATTTCTACTCAAGTGAAGAATTGAAGGAAAAGGTAAGGTTTGACTCTTCTTGCATGTTATGGATGATTTTTGCATGTGTAGTGTGTAAGAAAATGGATGAAATTCATGGAAGAGGAAAGAAATTATGGTGAGGCCGTGTGTGTCTAGGTGTGTGTTGAATTATGTCTTAAGCATTCTATCTAGTATTTGGTTGTTATTGTTTTGGAAGCCATGTTGATAATGGAAATTGAATGATTTTTGGAGAGGTTGTAGTTGTGTATGTATATGGTGTGGCCGTGAGTTGCATAGTATATGCATGGCCGTGTATGTGTTGAATGATGAAAGAAGATGAGTCAATTTTATTTAGTGTTTTGGTTGTTGTTGTGTTGTGGATACTATGTTGCCAATGAATTCATAATAATCTTGTGAAGTTGTAGAAGTTGGAGATTTGTGATTGAAGTATTTAAATGGAATATAATGTTCTTGAATGTATGGAAGATTATGGGACTTGTATGATATTGTTGGTATATGAATTATTAGGATTGTTATTGTTTTCATTGGAGTTGGAAGGTTTTGATGGAAGTAGTAAGTTGATTAAGTTGCTAGAATGTATTTTGGATTGAAATTGGAAATTGTTAATATGGTTGTGATATTATGATTGCTAGTTTGGCCGGGTTGAATTCCCGGATTGTTGTTGATGAGAATTGGCTAAGATGATTCTTGGGGAATGATGTATTTACGAGGAAGTCTTTGCCGAAATTTTGGTAGCCAAGTTTTGTTTTAAGAATTCAATTCTAAAGGCACTAATCATGTTTGGTAAACATGACCAATTTGTAGATTTTGGCGAAGTTGGAGCTTGAATTTGGAGTGCCATAAGGAGCGAAACGAGGTATGTAAGGCTTCACCCTTCTTTCTATGGCATGTCTTAGACGTACTAAGTCGACTACGTGTCCCGAGGACCATTCCTTTTCTCGGAATCTAAGATTGAAAATAGTTACTATTCATTCGGTAGAATTGAATTAGAACTTGCATAAAATGTTGGAAAAACTTCTTGGACATCCAGAACTTACACAAATAGGACTCGATCACCCTAAGACCCTCCCAAGTGACGCCATGAATTGTAATATACGTAAATTTGATATGCCGCCTCATTTGACCCGAGGTGGGCCCACTATTTCCGAATTCTTCCCTATTGTCCCCTTTGACTTATTTTCATTTAATAACTAAGGAAAGTTTTTGGTTATTATTTTAACTACTAAATCATAGTTGTTTTAACTAATCCCTTGATTTCAAAACATGATTTTCCTTCCTAAAAGTTTACAAATGTTTTCCAAAATACTCGTTTTCTCCAAAAACTAAGTTTTACATTATTGCAAGCCTTAATAACTAAGACAACGACTATGACTCCATGATGGAAAAAAATGATGATTCTACGATCAAAGGTCCCAAGTCTATGATTCTAGTGCCGAGATGAGAACGTTAAGCTATTCTTGAATCCTCGGCTCTACTCATGAATAGTGTTTTCCTTTAAAGATTCTAAGTACACAAACGATGCCCTATGATCCTATGTTATACTTTCTCATGAAATTGCTCTCCACTAATAGTCTCGCCTTATATTAATCATCCCTTCAAGGTGAGATAAGCGCCCTTAATTACCCTATAATATAATCGGAGGTTCCCGACCTTATGTCACTCCGATGGATACACGATTTTCTTGGGCTCCCCTGCATGCTATGATATATATATTTATATGTATAAAAAAATGTATTTGGGGAAAACTGGGGAAAAGGGCAGAGCGCTATGAGCGCTGGGTTACTCACGGTGCATGTATCCGTACTTGACTTGATATCATCCCGGACGCGGGATGCCCGGCGCGGGAATTATACTATGTGGGCGGCGGTACTATGATATATTCGGATACTATGATATACTATGCTATGCTATGATACTATGATATACTATGCTATGCTATGATACTATGATATACTATGCTATGCTATGATACTATGATATACTATGCTATGCTATGATACATTATACTATGATACGATATATAGATTCTACTTGCTATGCCTATGAAAAGAAATGTTTTGTTTTCAAAAAGGAAAAACGAGCATGCATGATATCCGGCCTGAAAAGGGCGTTCCTATGCACAGGTTACATTCTTATCTCAGTATATATATCCATGACCCCTCGATGTTGTTATTTACAATCTATGCTCTTGTTTATGTTATTTTCTATGTCTTACATACTCGGTACACTATTCGTACTGACGCCCCTTCATGTGGGCGGCGCGTTTCATGCCGCGCGCGAGTCGGCGAGATAGCGGAGTTGATCCCTAGGAGTTCTCTCGGCGGCATTTTGCGCGCTCCGGTTGTTTCGGAGCCCGGTTCCTTGGTACTACTTTTGGTGTATATATTCGGGCCGGCGGTACTCGGCCCTCCCTATGTATATGTTTACTATGTTTAGAGGCTCGTAGACAGATATGTACAGTAGCTACTTGTACTCCTGATTGTCCCCGTCGCTGTATAGTATGATAGTAAAGCTTATTAGCCTATGTCCATGATGGTGCTGTTTATGTTATTGCTAGTTAAAAAAAAAAAAACGGCGTAGTTCATATGTGCAATAAGAGTCAGCGGGTTCGCTCGGCTCCGATTACGGGGTCGGGTGCCCATCACACCCTAGTAGGATCGGGGTGTGACAAATTGTGCCTAGCTTGGTCATCACATGCCTATATATATATACTTAGCCCATTCAAATATAAGATGAACACATGTGCCATTCCATGGCTTGAAATTATTGGCCAACTTTAGATGGGGCCCACGGCCACTTGGCCATTTTTGGCTACTTTATGAAATAATCTTCCAACTTTTATTCTCTAATTTTCCTTATTCCAATTTTGCCCTTAATATTCCATACCACTAAAAGATGAACATGCAACTTGCGCATTAAAACAAAATCAACAAAACCGAAAATTAAAAGTCTTGTCCATAACTTGTCGCAACCAACTTAAAATATTCCAATGTGCAAAGTACGGGGTATAACAATGCACTCCCTATATGTTCAAGAATGTCATCATATGCAAACAAGTAATAAAGAAAGGTATCACGTAAAATAACTTCCTCATCAATATCACTCCCTAATGTAACCTCACCATAGGGTTCAAGGATAAGATTATCCAAGGGGCTACTATGAAGTTGAACATGAAAGGAAGAATTTGCAATTTCTAGACAAGAATCACCTTCCTTTGTAACTCTTTCCTTCCCTACAAATGGATCGCAATTCCTCAAAGGAAGATCTCTATCATGGGAAAGAGTGTCTTCATTGTCACGACCCAGCCCCGTAGGCCGTGACTAGTGCCCGAGCTGGGCACCCAAACACATTCATTAATCCGAATCACATACAGATGGCTTATACGTATACAAATATCAGACGTTGTCTCAAATTATCTCAAACTGTCTCAAACACAAACACATATATATCAGAAGCCGGCAAGGCTATCATATGGCGCAACGGCCCAAAACATATACAAATGCAAGCCGACAAGGCTGTCACGGCGAATGGGATCGCCCAGAACATATATCATACGAACACACCTATACAGAATAGGCATAACCCACATATACATCTACAGACCTCTAAACAGACCAACATAATCATGTGACGGGACAGGGCCCCGCCGTACCCCTGAACAAACAAATACATATGCAGCGAACGAATATATACCAAAATGTGGGCTCCGAAATAAAGGGAGCACTCCAAATGTTGGAATAGGTGTCCTAAATCGGCGGATCACCGAAATGTACGTCCGTACCGCGGCATGAAACGTAACCCCCGAAGAAAGGGGTCGATTTTAATATGTACTGAGTATGCAAAGCAGAATATACAGTAAACAAATCTGAGTCATAATCGAAATAGAAGTACAGAAGGTAAGTTCATATCCAAAAATACCAAAATGTTTATTTTCAAAATACAAATCATGCATAGGGCTCAGAAAATATGGTCGCCCGCCCGTCATTGGGGCCATAACACAGCATAACACCAGAAAGTTTCAAATCTTCATATCCCCGTCACACATCGTAACACATCATAACGCCATACACAGCATAACACCAAATATAAGCGGAACCCGGCCCTCTAGCGAGGGGCTCGGCGAACCATAACACAGCATAACACCGGAGTATAACATAGTGCTCACGACAACATAACCGGCCCGGGACTCGGCATAAGATACAACAGAATGCACGAGCAGAGTCGTGAGTAACCATATGTATAAAATCATTATTATAGACTCAAAAGATAAGTAAAATGACCATACTTGGAAATCGGGATAATAGCCATACCAAATTCTTTCAAAAGTCATCAGAGTTACATAAAGGAAAGTCGCGGGACCCACGGACCGATGTCGACCCTAGCCGGGCCCGTCTATGGAAAACATACTCATCATATGCCATAAAATCTCCTACGAACATATCGAAGCAATCCGAGCCTTTCTGTGAAAGTTACGGTCATTCGTAGTTACGGAACTCTTTAAAAACAAAACTTTTTATGCAACATTTGGAAATCAATTATTCCAAAGACATAAGGGCCAATATTTCATCACATCAGGCATACGAATACCAAGAAACAGATAAGAATCATAGACATGCTCGGTTTGCGAGAATAGAATTTCCTCGAGGCTCGTGTCATACCCTATTTATAACAAAGGCATGCCAAAAGAAGGAAGAGTTAAGCTTTACATACCTCGTCAGCTCTCAAAGCTAATCCAACTCAAGCTAATCCCAACCTACGTCTCGGGGTCCCCAAGGTCTACACAATGTCAACGGATATCAAATATTAGCTATAGACGTTTAGGCATTTAATTCCAAACTAGCACTTAATTCTATAGAAATTTGGGCAGCATTTCCCCTGTAAATAGACCAACCCCGAGAATTTAACTCGGCCAATTCAACAACAACAACACCAACAATCATTCTAACAACATCAACAATCAATCCGAAAAGCAATATAACATTAGTAACCCTCTTTTACATCATTCAACAACATTCATTATATTCAATTCAACGGCTTACATTCAAGCCAACATCATCGCTCATACATTCAAATACTAACCCGAACCCATACCAACAATATTCAAAGATATTTTAAATAATTCATACAACATTTCAAACATCCCAAACAACACCCCAACTTACCCGAAAACTGCCCAAACCCGAGAACCACATTCATAACACATTCCTAACTTCCGAATCATGATTTGCACCAACAATCCACACTCTAACAATGTCATTCTCATAAATAAAGAAATTACATTAAATGCACATTAACCTCCAAATCAGCCCATAACAATTACAACATCAATCTTGAGTCATTAAACTCTTATTGTCAACATAGAATTCATAACGACAACAATCAAAATTCCAAATGGAATTAATTCATTCTTATTCACACAAGGGTGGCCACATTCGGCCACCACCCCAACTTACCAACTTCATGATTTTCATTCTTCTCATCACATTACAACAACCAAACATGATAACTAAAGTTAATTCACCACTTCAACACAACACACACATCCACACGGCTATATACCAAACACACGGCTGAACTCCAACATGCCATATTTCATGAATTTCATCCATTTTCATCTACTACAACATGCACACATCATTCATAACACATAAAACAAGATTAAATCTTACCTTTTCCTCTTATCTTCACAACTAGGCTAGGGTTTGCGATTGACAAAACGGATGGTTTGTTCGCTCCAACAACACTTCCACGTTAACTAGGGACCTCCAATTAGTGGATTTGCTTGAAGGAAATATTTTTGTGATGGCTCAATTTGGTCTTCAATTTTTGCTCTCTTGGCCGAATGGCCTTCTTTGTTCATCCAAGGTTCTCTCTTTTTTTCTAAGTGTGGAATGAGAAAGATGAATTAGTAGTCATCTTTTGTGCTTCATATAAGAGTTATACATGTGTCCATGGCCCACACATGTGTTGGACCAATTAAAATTGGCCACAAAATGTGTGTGGACCATCCCAAAGCCACACGGCCAAATGGCCAAGAATGCATGACTTCCAACTTCCAATTATTCCACTTTTGGTCCCAAATTTTCCTAAATGTTTCATGCCAACAAATTTATGAACAACTTATGTCTTAAAATAAAATCGAAGGTCAAAAGTCCCGACTTTGTATCCCGGAATGATTTTGTCCCTAACTTACCATAGTTAATCCGGATTGTCCCAATGTACAAAATACGGGATATAACATCCTCCCCCCCTTTAGAACATTCGTCCTCGAATGTTAGATTAACCTTACGGGATCTTATAAGCACTCGGGGGAGTTTCTTTTACAACTATCACAACAATTCATTTATCAAGCAACATAGTCAAGTAGGGAATTTAAATTACCTATAGGCACCGAAAATAAGTGAGGATACTTCTTCTTCATCTCCTCCTCAGCTTCCCAGGTCATTTCTTCCCTGTTATTGTTCCGCCATAGCACCTTAACAGAAGCCACATCTTTATTCCGCAACTTTCTTACCTGACGATCCAATATGGCTATAGGCTGCTCTTCGTAAGATAGCTCCTCTGTGACCTGGATATCATCTACAGGAAATACTCTGGAGGGGTCACCAATGCATTTGCGAAGCATAGAAACATGGAATACCGGATGCACTGCTCCCAAATCAGCTGGCAGATCTAATTCATAGGCAACCTTGCCTATTTTACGAATAATCGATAGTGCCCAATATATCTCGGACCGAGTTTCCTTTCTTGCCGAATCTCATAACACCCTTCATAGGTGACACTTTCAGAATACCCAATCACCAATCAAACTCTAAATGTCGACGACGATTATCCGCATATGATTTCTTCGACTTCGGGCCGCTAATAATCTTTCCCGAATAAGCTTCACTTTATCAACCTCGCCGGATCATCCGGCCAATTAATTTAGTTTCGCCAACATCGAACCAGCCAATTGGTGACCACGCACTTCCGCCATACGCAGCCTCATATGGTGCCATCTAAATACCGGAGTGGTAGCCGTTATTATAAGCAAATTCAACAAGCGGCAAATGATCATTCCAGCTACCCCTGAAATCAATAACACAAGCCCGCAACATATCTTCCAGTGTCTAAATAGTGCGCTCGGCCTGTCCGTCGGATTGAGGATGAAATGCTGTACTGAGACTCACCTGTGTCCCCAATCCTTCCTGAAATGATCTCCAGAAATTAGCTGTAAACTGGGCACCTCTGTCGGAGATAATAGATATGGGAACTCCGTGAAGTCTCACAATCTCCTTAATATATAACCTGGCATAATCCTCAGCTGAATACATAGTCCGGACTGGGAGGAAATGGGCTGATTTTGTCAGCCTATCAACAATAACCCATATGGAATCATACCTCCGTGGAGTGCGAGGTAAGCCTGTAATGAAGTCCATATTAATTATTTCCCACTTCCACGACGGTATCTCCATCTCCTGTAATAATCCACCGGGCTTCTGATGCTCGATCTTAACCTGCTGGCAATTTGGGCACTGAGCGACAAACTCTGCTATGTCCCTTTTCATACCATCCCACCAATATAAGCATCTGAGATCATGATACATCTTCGTCGACCCTGGGTGAACAGAATAACGGGCATAATGTGCCTCGCCCATAACCTGTCGCCGCAGCCCTGCAACATCAGGTACACATAATCTGCCCCTGTGTAATAGCACTCCATCAGGTGTAATCTCGAACGGGGTCTTTTCCTTCTCAAGGGCTGCGTCTCTGTACTGTGCCAGAACAGGATCCTCATACTGACGCCGCTTTATCTCTTCCGTAATAGAGGATTCAGCAATTCCTCGAACAGAAACCCCAATATCTCCAGAATCAGCCAAGCGGACTCCAAGACTAGCCAACTGATGGATCTCGCGAACCATTTCTTTCCTCTCTGATGGCACGTCCGCTAGACTGCCCATAGACTTACGGCTGAGTGCATCTGCCACAACATTAGCTTTCCCAGGATGGTATAGAATATCAACATCATAGTCTTTCAGCAACTCTAACCACCTCCTCTGCCGCAAGTTCAGCTTCCTTCTGCTTAAAGATGTACGGAGGCTCTTGTGATCTGTATAAATATCAACGTGAACACCATATAGATAATGTCTCCACATCTTCAAAGCATGAATTACCGCGGCTAGCTCCAGATCGTGAGTAGGATAATTTCTCTCATGCTTTCTGAGCTGCCGGGAGGCATAAGCTATGACTCTGCCATACTGCATCAATACACACCCCAAACCAACACCAAAGGTATCACAATAAATCACATAACCATGCGGTCCCTCAGGAAGGGTCAGAACTGGAGCCGTAGTAACTTCTCGCGAAGAATCGGAAGCTTGCGTTCACAAGCATCGCTCCACCGGAACTTAGCTCCTTCCGAGTCGACCTTGTTAAAGGCGCCGAAATCGAAAGCAAACTTTTCTACGAATCTCCCGTAATAACCGGCCAATCCCGAAAAGCTACGCACCTCGCAGGTGTCGTAGGTCTAGGCCAATTCTTTACGTCCTCAATCTTCTCGGGTATCCACCCGGATGCCATCGGCTCCAATAATATGCCCCCGAATGCCACCGAAGTCGGCCCAATTCACATTTAGAAAATTTAGCATACAATTTCTCGGTGCCGGGAGTACGCCAAGTACCGTCCTCAAATGATCCGCATGTTCCGCCCGATCGTGAATAAACCAAGATGTCATCAATAAATACAATCACGAACATATCTAAGAACGGTCCGAATACCCAATTCATCGTGTCCATAAATACGGCCGAGCATTAGTCGCCCCAAAAGACATCACTCAATTCATAATGCCCATATCGGGTCCCGAATGCCGTCTTAGAATATCGCCTCGTACCCGCACTGGTGATAGCTCGACCGCAAAAAGTCTATCTTCGAGAAACACCAGGCACCCCCGCAACCGATCAAACAAATCATCAATCTGGGAGGGGGATATTTATTCTTGATGGTTACCTTATTCACCGTGCTTATAATCAATACACATCCGTTGTGGCCGACCCATCCTTCTTTCTCACAAACAATACCGGTGCTTCCCGGTGGTGATGTGGCGGGCCTAATAAAGCCCTTCTCTAATAAATCCCTCACCGTGCTCCTTCAGTTCCGCAGTGTCATTCGTACGGAGGAATAGATATAGCCGAGTATCCCGGGCAAAGACATCAATGGCGAACTCTATCTCCCGGCCGGGGAAGACCGGAAGCTTCATCCGGGAATACATCTAGAAATTCATTAACCACGGGACCGATCAAGAGTCGGTGCCTTCCCGCTTCTAAATCATGTACACGAACCGATAATAAATATAGCCTTTCGATCATTTTTCTTGCCTTAAGGTATGAAATAAACTTCTTACCCCTCGGCGATGCCGTATTGCTCGCCGTCACTCTATAACTCGGTTCTCCCGGAAATTGAAACGGACTATCTTCTTTTGACAATCAACATTAGTATAACAAGAAGCTAGCCAATCCATACCCATAATAACATCGAACTTCGCCTATATCTAACTCTACCATATATGCCTTAGTGCGGGCGGCCATAGATAATTACCGAACAATCTCTATAAACCCGCCTCTCGGCTATAACGAATTCCCCCTCCGGTGTAGCTACCTCAAAAGGCTCTATCGGTTCATATTCTATCCCAATTTTATTAGCAACAATGGGAGAAATATATGATAAAGTAGAGCTGGGATAAATCAGTGCATATACATCTCGAGAGAAGACCGCATATAATGCAGAATAACATTAGGCGACGCCTCCGGTCTGTCGGGCCAAGTTAAGGCATATATGCGGTTCGAAGGACCGCTAGAAAACTCGCTACGACCTCTACCGTGCTCCGGTGGTACCGGCGGCCTCGCCTGGGCGCATAGCTGCCGAGGGATGAAGATGAACCGGCGGGCCGACTCCGGTGGGGGGCCGAGGCCGCACTACTGCGGCACCACCCCTAATCGGCACCATCGATGGCCCCGACGGCCACAAGTAAAACAAGCACGGTGGCATCAAAACACTCTCCGGGTGATGTCTCCCACGGTGAGGACACCGAGGTCCGCCGGGTGGCTCAGCGGGCCGGAACCTCCGTCCGACACAGCGAGCTCGAAACCCCGGAGCCTCGGCTCGCCCCCGAATATCCCCGCACCCTCCGACCTTACGCCGCGGCCGTGGGGTGTGCTCCGTGCCGGGCCGAGGATATCCGTCGTCGTGCCGCGAGGCTTCACCCTCGAAACCCTGTATCACCCAACGGATCTAGCCTACTCTTGGGCGGCCCCTATCATAATCTCTATCGGGCCGACGTGTTATACCGCATTTTACACATTTGGATATTCCGAGTTAGTGACGGAAACTTAAGGACGGGGTGATATTTTTTCGGCTTTGTTAACGCACGACTCGCATGTTCATCTTTTGTTTGTATGAGTATTAAGGTAAACTTGAAATTTGGAAATTTTAGTGCATGACATGTTGGAGTAGGCCCCACCCTTTGGCCAATATTTTCATGCCATGAAATGGCACATGTGTGCATTACATATTTGTGGAGCTATATATACATGCACGGGATGACTAAGCAAGACTATAATTCATCTTTTGTGACCTTGGAAATTTCTAGAAAAGTGAAGAAAATTGAAGAAAAAAAAAGAAAAGAAGGAAGCATATGACCGGCCATGTGCTCCTATATATATATATATATATGTGATGAAAATATAAGGCATAAGACATCATTTTAAACTTGGAAAATTCATGAAGCTTGGAGAAAAAGAAAAGAGGGGCAACATTCGGCCATGGTGGCCGAACATGGCACCATGGAAATAGACCAAGAAAATTATTTTTCTTCTAGCTTTCCCATCAATTGGAAGGTCTTCGTTAACGTGGAGTGGTTGTTGAAGCAAGAAAATCGTTCTGGCCGCCATGGATACCTTGGCCGAGAAAGAGGGTGGTGAAGTCAAGTGAAAGAAGGTAAGGTTCTATCCTTCTTATGTTTTATGGATGTTTTGGACGTGTTGTGATATGTAGGAATGAATGAATCCATGAAGTTGTGTTGTGGAAGTTTTGCCGTGTAAGTATGCATGGTGTAGAAAAATGAATTAATTTTATTTAGTGTTGTAGGTTGTTGTGGTTATCTATTCTATGATGGAAATGAAAATTTAATGATTCAAATGAGGTTGTAATGTTGTGGGCTGATTTAGAGATTTAAGTGATTCTAATATGCTTCCGTATTCATGATAATAATGTTGTAGTTGTGTGGATTATTGTTGTACGTTGATGGATTCGGAAAGAAAACGCGTTGTCGTTGTTCTTATGGAATTTAGAGAGTTTTCGGGTGGCATAGCATGTTGGCCGGGATGTTTGCATATTGTATGGGTTGCTTGAAATGTACTTAACTCATGTTTGAATGGTTGCGGATTAGTAATTGAATACATGAGCATTGGTATTGAATTGATTGTATGTAGTTTATTTGAAGATAAATGAAATGTTGTCGAATTGTGTAGAAAGGAATTATTAATGTTAGAATGCGTTTTGAATCATTTATGGATATTGCTAGTATGGTTGTTGGTTTGGTTGTTGTTGATTGGGCCGAGTTGAATTCTCGGGGATGTTGAAGTTATAGAAAATGTCACGAAATTTTTATAGACAAAGTGTTGAGTTGGAATTGAATTCTTAAGTGTTATGGCTAATGGTTGATAATTAATGACGTTATTGTAGATTGTTGGAAGTCGAGACGTAAGTTCGGACTAGCTTAGGAAGTCGAGACGAAGTTGGAATTGTAAAGCTCACCATTCTTTCTTTTGGCATGTCCTAGTTGTAAATAGGCTATGACACGAGTTTTAGGTACTTCGCTCTTAAATTCCGAGCATGTTCATGATTTGTAATTGTTTATTGATGTTAGTATCCATAGTATGGTTATCTTTACGGTCTTTATGTCTCCGATATGATTGGATTAGAATGTCGTATAACCGGTTTTGTTCCTAAAGAATCCTAGGTCTAGAAATGTCCGTAACTTTCGTAAAAAGAACCGGATTGCTTTGAAACGTTCGTAGAAAGTTTTGTAATGTATGATGACTTTGATTTTTCATAGGCGGGTCAATGATTTGATAT
>NW_026715513.1:0-25232 GCF_029784015.1 Lycium ferocissimum | reverse complement strand
AAAGAATACAATTAATTACAAGGAAAAGTCTCTGGGTCATAGATCTAATCCAAAAGCTCACCCGGAATCTCTGTCACGTAGACTCGGATCACCCTCGACGACAAGAACTGGAACTAGTAACAAACTCTGCACTCAAAAGAAGAGTATAGCAAGAGTAGCATCAGTACAACAACACGTACTGAGTAAGCATCATAGGCCGGCTAAGATTAGTTCACGCATACAAGCATAAAATCAATAAGATAAGCAGATAGGCACATAATACTCAATCCAAGGTCACAAAATATCCCATAACTGAATCACAATCTAAGAGAGATCTTCTAAACCACAAGTCTGTCTTATCACAATAATCTCAATCGATAATCACAACCTAAGTTCTTACCTAGGCAGCGTCGTTACCCAGCGATCTAACCCAGTCCATAATTCGATCCATGCTACCATAACAATACGAACCGACCGTACCAAATTAGAAATAAAGAGTCGTATGATGATGCATGATCATATGTAATGATGTGCAATGCAATACGGCCAAATACCTCAAACCTGTACACACATGCTAATGGTATTGTTTGCCCATAATTAAGCATGACTCGGAGGGGACCCATGCTTTGTCTATGTACGACCTCGCTTTGAAATCGACCTCGAATCACGAGCCCATAACTAGGCCACATCCTCACCACCGGTCAAATGTGCTTTTATATATATATATATATATATATATATATATATATATATATGCACACACACATAGATAGAGTATTCAAATATGGTCCAAGTCTGGAACCTCGAGATGAAACATCAACTCAAAAGTAAGCATGATTAATCAATGAAATCAAATGCCAATGAAAATGCAGGTGTCACGACCCAACTAGGGGTAATGCGATGAGTACCGATCTTGTGCCGAGCACCCTTATCGACATTCCATCTTAGTTACTAAGTGGGCCGTATGAGCTACACCATATTTTTTTTCTTCACATTAACATTAAAAGCATAATTATAACCATAGTCTAATAAACTTTGCTAGTGCGTTATACAGCGACGCGGACCATCAAAGGTACAAAACATTAGCGAGCATCTCTGTTACGAGCCTCTAAACATAGTACACATATACATAGAGAGGGCGGGTCTTGCGGGTACTGCCGAATATATACGCAAAAGTAGTACCAAGGACCGAGGCTCCGGAACAAGCGGAGCGCTGCCAAAATGCGAGTGGGGAAACTCTAGGGATCAAATCCGTCTACCCTGCCGACTCGCGCGGCATGAAACGCACGCGTCCACAGAAGGGACGTCGGTACGAATAGAGTACCGAGTATGCAAGGCATAGAGAAAAATAATACAACGAGAGATAAAGTATGGATAACCATATCATGAAATCATAAGGCATATAGTGGGATACGGAAGTAACCTGTACATAGGAATGCCCTTTCAGGCCAGATGCCATGCATGCTTGTCTTTCCTTTTTTAAAAAAACATTTCTTTTTCATAGGCGTAGAGAAATAGAACTTATATCACATCGTGTTATATCATGTCAAAACATAGTGTATCATGTAGTATCATAGCACCGAACAGCGTCGGCTCGCCCACATTGCGCCGGAATACCCCGGCTCGGCCATGAATCCCGCGTCCGGGCATCCCGCGTCCGGGATGATAAGCCAGCTGACCAGGTGGCAATAAAACATGTTTCCCTTCCCATTCCCCATGTGTCCCTTCCCCCATGTCCCCATATTCATGTGCATATTATATAAGCATGCAGGAGAGCCCAAAGAAATTCATGTACCCATCGGAGTGACGTAAGGTCGGTAACCTCCGATTGCATTATGGAGTAATCAGGGTCGCTTTGTTTCACCTTGAAGGAACAATTATTCTAAGATGAGACTATCAACGAAGATCATTATTAAGAGATCATAGAGCATAGTGTAGCATGTCATAGTCATATTCATGGTAAGTACATATTCTTCACATATGCGTCATAGCCATTTTCTTATACTTAGCATCTTCATTGTCATCATAAAGATATCCTCGTTAGCATAGTTACAGAACTTGTCAATTGATGACGGAATAAGGATCAAAAGTTTCCATCGGGTTCTACTTCAAAATAAGTCAAATGGCACAATAAGGAAAATCCGGGACCAATGGGTCCACCTCGGGTCAAATGAGGCGGCGTATCAAATTTACGTATATTATAATTTATGGCGTCACTTATGAGGATCTTAGGGTAATCGGGTCCTATTTGTGTAAGTTCTAGATGTCTAGGAAACTTTCCAACATTTTGCGCAATTTCTAATTCAATTCTCCCGAATGAATAATGGTCAATTTCGATCTCGGATTTCTAGGAAAGGAATTGTCCCCAAGGCCCGTGTTCAAGCCTACTACGTCTAAGACATGCCAAAGAAAGAAAGTGAAGCCTTACATACCTCTTTTCGCTCCTTATGCTATTCCAAATTCAAGCTCCAACTTCGCCAGAATCTACAATTTGGTCATATTTACCAAATGTTAGTTCAAGTGTCTAGAAGTAAAATCTCAAAGTGACACTTGTCTACCGAAATTTCGGCAGCACTTCCCCTGTAAATACACCATACCACCAAGTTCAACTTGGCCAATTTCAACCAACAACAATCCGGGAATTCAACCCGGCCAAACTATCAATCATAATGTCACAACCATACTAACAATTTCCAATTTCAATCCAAGATACATTATAACAACTCAATCAATTTACTACTTCTTTCAAAACCTTCTAACTCCAATAAAAACAATAGAAACTTAATAATTTATAGACTAACAACATCATATTAACCCCATTATCTTCCATGCGCGCGAAACATTATTTTCATTTTACACATACTTCTAAAACAAGCCTCCAATTACTACAACTTCACTAACTTGCTAAGCTTCTATTTACCACATAAAATTCATAACACCATAACAACCAATACACCAACTAAAACATGCTCACCCTTCTTTCACAATTCAACACATATACACGGTTATACACACACCACACATCACACGGCTACAACCTCTCCAAAATCACTCAACTTCCATTATCAACATAGCATCCGTAACGATGACAACCAAACACTAGATAACATAACTAAAACATAATTCCTACACACACACACCTAAGCATGCACGGCCACACCCTATATTCTTGTTCTTCATGAATTTCACTCATTTCACACACTACAACATGCACAACATCCATATCATAAAAAATAAGAATGAATTCTTACCTTGTTCCTTGATCCTTCACTCGGCTAAGCCTCCAACTTACAAGAATATGAATTTTTCTTGTTCCAATGAACACTCCAACTTTCTAGGGACCCTTCAATTAGTAGGAAATGATTTTTAAAGAAAATTTTTCCAAGGTTCTTGTTGAATCTTCTCTTGGCCGAATGGCCTCTTGAAGTTTCTTCTTCTTTCTTTTTTTTTTTTGCTCTTTTCTTTCTCTTGAATAAATGATGACTTCTCCCACACATGTAAAGATATATATATATATATATATAGTTTCCATATCCATGTGAGGGGCACATGCCTTTCCCCAAATTTTCTAGAGTTTTCTTTCCTTTTTCTTCTTCTTTTTCCTTTTTTTTTTTTTCTGACTTTTCTTCAAATTTCCACAAGATGACCAATTATTTTTCTTCTTTCTTTTTTTTTTCAAAAAGAATTCTTGAATACCCGTGAAATGACCATTTTGCCCCTAGCCTTTTTCAATATTTCCATGAACCATTTGCAAATTTTCCTCTTTACCCTTACCCTTTCTCAATATTTCCATACCACCAATGTTCATAAATAATATTCAAAACCAACTTGTACATTAAAATAATTTTTGAAAATGGTCTCGCCCCTAACTTTCTACGACGACTTTGGAATTTCCAAACGTACAATATACGGGCTATAACAGCAGGTCACAATGCCATAAGCCATATCAGGACTTAGATAAATCCGCTCAACTATGGAATGAATCATATAAACCATATCAGTCAACATAAAGAGTCTATGTCACCTCTTTCTTCCAAGTATCGCAAACACACCTCATAACTATGTCTTGTGTCACCAAAGTGTTTCATTTCCTTTTGTAGTAGCCATAAATCTTCCATCAATCATTTCCAGACCATTTCCATCATGTATGAATGTACGAATGCAGGAATGAGGAATCAGTGCAATGAATGTAAATGAATATGCTATGAAGATCACAACCACCATAAATTGTATCAAGGCATAATGCATATGCGGCCCCCTAAACTTACCCCTTTTTCCATTATGGCACCTCAATTAAGTATTGTTCCTATTGAACCCCTGAACTCGCCCTCAAGTGTATCTATCAAACCCCCTAAATCTGATTTTTATTAGAAGCAGAAATTAAATTGGGGAAATGAAGGTAGAGTAATATTTTAGACATGTGGTAAGCTATTCTTTAGGTCATGGATGTGTCAGTCTCTGCTAGTTCTGCTCTTCCACTGTTAGCTTAATTAATAGCTTCTCTTTTTTTTTTCCTCTCAATTGATGCTAATCTAAGCCAAAAGATGGCATAACTAAATTAGAATATATGTTAGCATGTTGCTACATTGAAGATAGAAAACTATGCAAGTCGGGTTGTGTTTGATAGACACACTTGAGGACGATTTCAGGGTTTCAATAGCAACAACACTTGGTTGAGGTGCCAAAATGGAAAAAAAGAGTCAAGTTTAGGGGGCAGCATATGCATTAAGCCTTGTACCAAATCTTGCATAAATTTGTTACCATCAGCAATTCATAATCAAGATCTCATTCATACCTTATCACAAGAACACATACAATTCAAGCCTGATCTCATTATCTAATCACAATATGAATCTCAACGTATTTCTAATTCAACGGTCAATATGAAACATGATCAGCCAATAATATCAAGGTCAATGAATACAAGGCACCATGCCACAAGTCATAACAAGACTCAGATAAATCACTCAACAACAGCAAGGATATGTAACCATCTCAATCAACAAGAAGAGTATATATTGACTCTTTCCTTCTCATATCACAGCAAATACACCTCAAGTTCAGTACATAAAGTAATGGCGACAAGCCCACATAATCAGAAATCGTACAAACCTAGATAATATCCAACCAAACACCATGTCCGAAGACCTAATCATGCTTTCTCCCATTAATTATATACAATATATACATTTCGTTAATCAAAGTCTAACTAAAGTAAGCTGTAACCTACCTCGAATGCAGAACAGGAGCCACGAACTACTCCACACAAGCCTTCTATTTTCGAAACGCCCCAGAACGATGGTAGTTTGGTAAATAACAATAGACCATAATGCTAAGTAAGCAACAGACCATCTAATCAAACAAAATCCACATCTGGGACAATAGTGCCCAAAATACCCCTAACTATCCGAATGAGAGAAACTAGAATTTAAAGGTGAATTTATCGCACCCCCGCAGTCCCAAACATCATAATTCTCCAATTTAAAGGTTTCTAATTACTTTAGACCCTCCAAATCAGATTTTAGGGAAAACCCCTAATTTGGGTGAAACCCTAAGTCTCAATATATAATTTTCACAATGATTACGAAATTCCCATCGCAGAAAGTGATAACCTACACCTGTAGATGATATAAATAAGGGTTTCATGAATTTAGGGATCTACGGCTTTAACCTACTATTAATGGACCTTAAAACTAACCATGAAAACTTAAAGAATGAACGTAAAGGAACAAGCAATTGTTAAGACTTACCCTCAAGGAGAATCCACCAAAGCTATAGATTATTCTCCTCTTTCTCTCTTGGAAACTGTTTTTGGAGTTATGGGACCAATGACTCGAAATTGTCAATATAAAAGTGGGTTTCTGCCTCCCGTCGACCGTTGCATCGGTCACTATGTTCGCTGTAGCGGTCTCGCTCTTGCGGTCTGACCCACCGCTACAGCAGACCTTATTAACTCCCAATCCTCTCGGCTGCGACTGGCGCCCCGCTGTGGCGCTGTAGCAGATCCCGTCTGCTGCAGCAGTCGCATCAGAACCAGAAACTCTGATTTTTCACCAAGTTTCCACCCAAAATCCTGACATCAATCCGAGGCCCTACACACACAAACCAGACATGCACACATAAGTAAAAATCTGCTACGGACTCACCCGTGGCCTTGGAATCCCCAATGGACGTCTAATTCACTAAGTCAACCCCCAACGGAAATAAAATAAGGTTTCAAACAAGTGCGCAAAATACTATCGCAAGCCTTTGCTTTGAAATTCTAAATCTTTAAGTTCTCACTAGACTGGCTCCTAGTCTCGGAAATGAACTGCCAGGGATAAAATGGTCAAAACGCTCCTAACGACCTAGTGGGTCGTTACACCTCCACACCATTTGGACTTACAAAAAAACTCAAGAACACCACTTTATCAACACAAAAGAAACACTTCTTGAGAGCAAATAACCTTTCATGCAACAAAACATTAAATACTTGCCTCAAATGGCTCACATGTTCTTTAATTAATTTGCTATACACAAGAATATCATCAAAGTAGACAATAACAAACTTATTGATAAAGGGTTTCAAAACATGGTTCATCAAGCGTATAAAAATGCTAGGTGCATTGGTTAGGACGAATGGCATAACAAGCCACTCATATAGACCAAACTTGGTCTTGAATGCCGTTTTTCACTCATCACCGGAATTCATACGAATTTGGTGATAGACACTTCTAAGATCAACTTTTGAAAATACACTTGAGCCACATAGCTCATCTACCATGTCATCAAGTCTAGGGATAGGATGTCGATACTTCACTGTGATTTTGTTGACTGCTCTACAATTAACGCACATCCTCCAAGTGCCATCTTTCTTTGGAACAAGAATCACCGGTACGGCACATGGACTAAGACTTTCTTTGACTAGACCCTTGTCAAGGAGTTCTTCAACTTGCCTTTGTAACTCCTTAGTCTCCTCTGGATTGCTCCTATATGCCAGTTTGTTGGGAATGTGAGATCCTGGCACAAAATCAATTTGATGTTCAATACCTCTCAAAGGAGGCAATCCTTTGGGCATCTCCTCTGGAAATAGATCATCATATTCCAACAAAAGAGAATACACAATACTAGGAAAAGTGCTAGTATCTTGGTTAGCATGTAATAAGAGATCTTTGTTAACAAGGCACACCATGAAGTGCCCCTCATCAACTTCTTCCAAGCAATTTCTTGGCTTGGAAAGCGTACACATATTGGCATTCCCTTTGATTGTCCCTTGTTCTTCTTGTCTGTCATGACCCATGCCGGTGAGTCATGACGAGTGCCTGATCCCTAATGGCCAAACACCCCTATACTCGTACCTGGATAACAAAGGCCCACAAATCACTCACTCTGAACTATACTGACTCATGAAAGGATGACACCCTACACACTGTAAAAATTGTACTCATATATATATATATATATATATATATATATATATATATATATATATATATATATATATATACTAAAAGAACAGTGCAAGCCGACTAGGCCGCTACATATGTTGTACACAAAAGAATAGGAGCTGACAGGACTACATCATCCGTCAAATACATACAACTATCTACAAACCTCTAATGGAATAGAAAACTGTAGAAAGGATAGGACAGGGCCCCGTAATACCCATATGAATATACATATCCAAAAGAAGGGCATACCAAAATAGAATGCAGCTCCGGATCAAATGGAGCACACCACCTACTACTGAGTAAAGGTCCTACTGAGCGGGACTGTTATATCCCGTATTTTGTACATTGGGACATTTCGAGCTAACCATGGAGAGTTAAGGACAGGACTATTCCGGGATACGAGGTTGAGACTTTTAATGTTATATCCCGTATTTTTGTACGTTGGATTATTCATAAGTGAGGTGGGGTCCACATGTCGAGATTTTTTTTTTGACATATGACAAGTTATATGAATAATATATGTGAAGTTAAACACAACTCAAGAAGGACCCTTGAGCCAAATCAAAGTGGAAGTCCTCCAAGCAAATATTTTTAGGTAACGTTTTCGGGTGATCTGACTTTGAGGGGTAGAAACGGTATCATAAGTTTAGAATTTAGAAAAATACCAAAGATAGAAGTTGTAGATAATTGAATTAGCTTTCCAACCATAGGTTGTGGGCCCACAGGTGACATCGGGATAAGGAGATATGAATATTTTAAAGTAGAAAGGTCGAGCTGAACAAAGGATTCGGCCCAACCCGATTCCAAGTCGGGTCAGGCCCAATACCCATGCCATTTAAGTGAAATTTTCAGCTTTCTCCTTCATTTTTCAGACCAAAACGTCCAGAATTTTTAGAGATGGAGAGAGAGAGGGATAGGTAGAGAGAGAAACAAATTTTGACCACAATCTAAGCCCCGAATCGCGAAGCTCATGAAGAGAAAAAGTGTTGTACGTTGCGTTGCCTTCAATTTGGGCTAAAAATCAGCCAAGAAGAAGAGGGTGACGTGCTGGCTGCATACTTAAGGTAAGACTAAGGTCCCTTTTTCATTGTTAACAAGTTTAATTAGAGTTTTAACGGATTAGAACGGAGAAAATAACGTTATAAACTAGTTTGTTATTTTGTTGAGATTTATGGATTAAGGGGTTGTTTTATGTGGGTTAAATGGTTGGAATTAGTGTGTTATGGATGTTTTGAATGTGTTGTAGTGTGTAAAAATGGATGGAAATCATGATATGTTGTGTGTGTTGAAGTGTGGCCGTATAGGGGTTTGTTTTGGTAGACTATGATGGACTAATTTTACTTAGTGTATTAGTTGATGATTGTTGTGGATTATATGATGAAGATGAAGGTTTAATGATTTAAATTGAAGTTGTAATTTTTTGTGGGTTGTTGTAGAAGTTAATGTGATTTTAGCATAGTTTCTTGAATTTATGAGAATTATGTTGTCAATGTGTGGATCGTTGGTGTAGTTAATGAATTTGGAAGAAAGAAACGCGTGGTTGTAGTTCTTATTGAATGTGGACGTTTTCGGGTGGAGTAGTACATTGCTTGGGTTGGTTTGAATATTTTGCGGATTGTTGGAAGTGTTCTTGAGTCGTGTTTGAATGGTTTCGGATTAGTGCTTGAATGTGTGAGCATTGATGTTGACTTGATTATATATGGTTGAATTGAATGTAATTGGAATGTTGTCGAATTATGTAGAAAGGAGTTACTAATGTTAGAATATGTTTTGAATTACTTATTGATGTTGTTAGTATGGTTGTTGGTGTTGTTGTTGATGATATTGGCCAAGTTGAATTCTCGGGGTTGTTGAATTTACAGGGGAAATGCTGCCCAAATTTCTGTAAACGAAGTGCTAGCTTAGAATCGGATTTCTAAGTGCCTATAACTAATGTTTGGTGCCAAATGATGTTATTGTCGATTTTGAGAAGCTGAGACTTGAATTCGGATTAGCTTAGGAAGCGGACGAGGTATGTAAAGCTTAACCCTTCCTTCTTTTGGCATGCCTTAGTTGTAAATAGGCTATGACACGAGCCTCGAGGAAATTCTATTCTTGCGATCCGAGTATGCCTACGATTCTTATTTGCATTTTATCTTTGACATTCGTAATGTAATGGAATAATGGCCCTTATGTCTTTGAAATAATTGGTTTTCAAATGTTGCATAAAAAGTTTTGTTCCTAAAGGGTTTTGTGTCGAAAAGGGCCGTAACTTTCGTAGACGAACGGATCCCCTTGATATGTTCGTGGGATGTTCCATAGCGTATAATGATTACACCTTCCATAGGCGGGCTCGGATTGGGTTGACGTCCGTCCGTGGGTCCCGCGACTTTTCTTTGTATAGTTCCCACGACTTTGTGACAAAACTTAATATGGCTACCATCCCGACCCTCGGATATGGTTAGTGTACTTATCTGTCGAATCAGTAATGATGATTATGCTTTCGGTTCCATAAGCTATGTCATATGGTTTTGACACGTATCTATGAATTCCAAAGCTCTATTCGATATGTCCCCGAGCGACGTTCGGAGGAAACTTAATTTGATTAATGTTTTGGTTTTTAAGTAATGGTTTATTTTGATTATACTATTGAGTCTTTGAAAATGTTTTCGACTGCATATGGTTATTCACGACTCTGCTCGTGCATTCTGTTATTACATCTTTCACCGAGTCCCGGGACTATGTCATCGTGCGCACTATGCTTTATTCCCGAGAATGATGTGTCCGGTTCGCCGAGCCCTTTTTGGCGAGAACCGTGTATATATTATGGTGTTATGATGTGTCCGGTATGTCGAGCCCCTTTCGGCCGGGTACTGTGTATATATGCTATGATGTTATGATGTGTGACGGGGATACGGAGATATGAAACCTTCTGGAGTATGATGTGTTATGGCGCCAATGTCGAAGGGCGACCATATTCTAAGAGCCCCATGCATGATTTGTATTTTAACGATAAGCATTTTGATATTACGGATATTGCATTTACTTTAAATACTTTTGTTCCGATTATGATCCTATTTATGTTTTCATGCTTTGCATACTCGATTTATTCCGTACCGACCCCTTTCTTCGGGGTGCGTTTCATGTCGCGCGGTACGAATACTTGTTTGGGTGGTCCACCAGACTTAGGATCCCTGTCCCGGATGTCTTGGAGCCCTCCCTTGTTCCGAGCCTATACTTTGGACCGATTCGTTATTATACATATGTATATGTTAGTTCGGGGGGGTACGGCGGGGCCCTGTCCCGTCATATGATTCGTTATGACTCTTGCGGGTCCGTAGACATATGTGTGGGTTATGGGTGGTTCTTGCTCGGTTGTGTCGGTGTGATACGTGTTCGGACGTCCCCTATACTATGATGACGGCCTTGGCTTATGCATGATACCATCCGCCGGAAGTTGTGACCGCGTATATATATATATATATATATATATATATATATATATATATATATATATGTACTTGGGGCGACGTATCATTTGTCCGTATATATTATGTCGGCTATGGTCTGATGTCTGACCTTTGTATATATGTAAGCTATTTGTATGCGGTTTTTGATTAATGGTTATGTCCGGGTGCCCAGCTCGGGCACTAGTCACGGCCTACGGGGTTGGGTCGTGACAAAAGTGGTATCGAGCGGTTCTTGTCTCGGATTGTCTGGTAGACCGTGTCGGAGAGTCTTGTTTATGGTGTGAAGCCGGCCACACTCATATACAAGAGGCTGCGGGGCATTTAGGAATCAGTGATCCTCTTTCTGTCTTAGATCGTGCGATAGAGCCAAGTCATAGGAAATGAGATTCTCCGTACTAACCTTTGATTTCAGCAGAAGGACGACATCGACGGAAGGAAGCGATTGACGATCATTGGAAGTTACAAAGCAAGCGGGGTAAGTAAAGGTACGAAAGGCATATGTTGACTAAGGCATTAAAGTACGATTGAAATGTAAAGTCAAAAAAAAAATTGGAAGGGAAAAGTAAACGAAAGTGTAACAGGTGCAGTTCGAATTGGACATACGAGGTAAGCTCATCATTTTCATACTGATGTTAATATTGGGAGCCCTGTGTGGCTGTAAAATGATATGATATGATATGTGTATATATGTTGGCATTGTTGGTATTTTTTGCGTGCTGGTTTTGAGATAGTAAGAAATATAGAGGAAACTGCACGAAATTTTTTCCGGGGAAATAAGAAGGAAATGAGATAGGGGTTTGTAATATGTCTTGAAAGTTCGTGTTAATAGTAAAGATAGAATTTGACGAATTTGACTAAGTTGCAAGTATGGCTGACCTTGAAAAATAAATTAATTACTGAATTGGCGGTAATGGTAATTAAGAGGTCGGTATCGACATGGTAAAAAGAATTTGGAAAGGGCTTGTGATATTAAGAGATGAGTTAGAAGAGATTGGCAAATCTTGATGGAGTGTTATATTAAGGTACCAACTGAATTGATAAGCATGGATAACTTATAACGAGATTATAGCCAGAAGAAATAATAGTACAATTGAGACCAGAGTACAAAAAAAGAGGGTTGTGACGGATATAAAGGTGCGACAAGACGGCTTGTGAGATATTAAAGATAAGATTGACCGAAAGGGCAAAAGTTGAGAAGTGTGACACTATGAGGTTGATTACGAACGGGATATTATGTGAATATAATAAGGAATGTTATGAAAATGAGCAAAGTCTAGCGAGGAAGTGACTAAAAGGTATGACGTGATCGGTGTGGCTAAAGTACAAAGGTGAGCTATTGATTAGGAGGGATTTATGAAGTTCTTCTATAAGGAAAGCACATAACAAAAAATTACGAGATAACGGAAACGATAGCGAGCGCAAAAAAAAAAAAAAAAAAAAAAAAGGAGGTGAAAAGAAAAGCGGGTAAGATAACAGTGTAGTAATAGGTGATGACGGGGGTAGCCGCGAACACGAGAAATATCAGTGACGGAACGGTGAAAGACCAGATTATAGAGAGACGAATAACGAAGTAGAGGGAGTGCTAGGAAATGACTGGCATGATAAGAACATAAGAACAAATAGGGGTGAACAGAATAGGATTTATAAATAAGAAAGGGATTATGTGGGAGTAACATTTTCCGGAAATGTAGCAGTGTTATAAAGCTCCTCGTGCGCAGAAAAGGAGGGACGTAGACTGGAGAAATATGGTAAGGGAATACTAAAGGAAGCATCTGATATAGACGTAATTAAAGGAGTACGAATATGGAACGAAAAGGGAATACATAGTTATGAATTTAAAGGTATAGTGTGACGACATGGTGATAAGATAAGACTAACATTGCGACGAACTTGGAATGTTTTAAGTAAGTTAGAAGCATGTGTTGGGTACACAGTAAGCGTAAACGGGCATAAAGCATAAAGGGGTACTGCGTGCACATGACTTCACCTCAAAAATAATGGGATCTTTAAGCGACAAAGACGGTAGGCTTGAGGAACAAATGGTGCAGTATAATTTCATCAAAAGGGACGGATGATATAGGTCGAGATAAAGATACTATTCCAAGAGAGCTTTGGACACTTATCGTTGGAATATAAATGCCGCCTAACTGAGAATTTGAAATGCCTACAAGTATTAGGTAATTATTGATTGGAGTAAGGGACCCTTTCTAATTCGGAGGGAGATGCGCTACGAGAACGTTTTGAAACCTGTCGAGACTTCAACTTGCTCCAAATTATGTGCTGAAGGTCATGTGGTGAGGTAAACGCTATCAGATTAGCAATAGAGCATCGCATTTCATCGAGTTCGAGGTTAAGCGTCTTTGGAGTGGGAGTAATTTTAGGATGGGTGAGCCTTTAAGTTTACTAAAGTCCTACGAGTCGGACATAGGAGGGATAAATGGGAAGCTAGAGTGGTCTAAAGGAAAGTAGAGTATACGAGCGGACGAAACCTTAGAGGTCATATGGGACGAGGCATCGAATCGGTGAAAAGAAAGAAGGCGCACCACAACTTTAGAAGCAGGGTAAGTTGAATGGCGTTTGGAAATATTTTGTAAGTAAGATGGTTGCAATTATGTATACGTACGTATATGATATCCCATACATGGCTATATCAGCGGGTATGTATATCCCAGCAATCGACGTTGCGGCACATGGGAAGGTATTAATCGGACAGGGTAACGAAGTTCGAGTGACAAAAATGGCACAAATGTTGTAAGGCAAGTTGATGTTGTTTTCACTACAGGTTGAGCTTGGAAAGTTCTAATATAATGATATTTGGAAAAGAAAGGAAGTGAGTAGATGGTAGGTAAAGTGACCAAAATGTCGGGAAAAAGCGAAAGAGTAAGAACTTCCGTAACTCTATGCTTTTAGGTTGTATTGTAAGATTTGAGAGATAGAGGTTAAAGGAACAATTGTGGCAGAAAACTAAAGGAACAATTGTGGCAGGAGCCCAAGGATTTAGTTTGAACTGGAACTATGAGTTGCCATAAGCGTAGTTGTACTGTGAAGGATAGCGAAGGGTGCAGAACCATTTCGTATAGGCATACTTTGGGACGGAAGTAGTCCTGGGAAGGAACCAGGAGGAATAATTAAGGGACATAACCATTATACCCATTAGCAACAAAGTCAGGTTGAGTGAGCACCTGGAATGCAAAGGTAAAATAGTGACAAGGATGTAAGGATTAATAACGCTGACCATTGAATCGCAAGTGAATCTCGATACAGTATGTCACCTCGGATCGACGGACGACCGAGCGTACTATTCGGACGCTAAGGGATATGTTGCGGGCCCGCGTTCTTAATTTCGCAGACAGCTGGATGATCATTGCCACTTATAGAGTTTGCCTATAATAATAGCTACCATTCGGCATCCGACGAGGCTTTGTATGAGGCTCGTATGGCAAGAAGTGCAGGTCACCAACGGCTAGTTGATGTTGATGGAACTAAATTAGTTGACCTAGATATGATCCAAAGCAACGGTCGACAAAGAAACTCATTCAGAACGGTTATTAGCAGTTTAGAGTCGACGGTCATATACGGATGATCGGCATCGATACTTGAAAGGTACGGATCGGCAATCATGGGGTATTCATCCTACGAAAACAACCCGTGTCACCCTTGAACGGTGTTACGAGGTTCGGCAAGAAGAGGAAGAATAGGTATCCCCACTTATTTCCTATGTATACAAGTAATCTAAATTCCTCATTTGGTTATGCTGATTGATGAATGAACTGTACGTGATAGCCATAAAAGGGACCCTCCCCCGAAGCATTTATAAGACCCTATAAGACTAGTTTAACATTCGAGGACGAATGTTCTAAAGGGGGGGGAGGATGTTATATCCCGTATTTTGTACATTGGGACATTCCGAGCTAACCATGGAGAGTTACCGACAGGACTATTCCGGGATACGAGGTTGAGACTTTTAATGTTATATCCCGTATTTTTGTACGTTGGATTATTCATAGGCCGAGGTGGGGTCCATATGTCGAGATTTTTTTTTTGACATATGACAAGTTATATGAATAATATATGTGAAGTTAAACACAACTCAAGAAGGACCCGAGCCAAATCAAAGTGAAAGTCCTCCAAGCAAATATTTTTAGGTAACGTTTTCGGGTGATGCGACTTTGAGGGGCAGAAACGGTATTATAAGTTTGGAATTTGGAAAAATACCAAATATATAAGTTGTAGATAATTGAATTAGCTTTCCAACCATAGGTCGTGAGCCCACAGGTGACATCGGGATAAAGAGATATGAATATTTTAAAGTAGAAAGGTCGAGGCAAAACGGTGGATTCGGCCCAACCCTATTCCAAGTCGGGTCAAGCCCAATACCCATGCCATTTAAGTGAAATTTTCAGCTTTCTCCTTCATTTTTCAGACCAAAACGTCCAGAATTTTCAGAGATGGAGAGAGAGAGAGGAGAGAGAGAGAGAAACCAAATTTTGACCACAATCTAAGGCCCGAATCGCGAAGCTCATGAAGAGAAAAGTGTTGTACATTGCGTTGCCTTCAATTTGGGCTAAAAATCAGCCAAGAAGAAGAGGGCGACATGCTGGCTTCATACTTAAGGTAAGACTAAGGTCCCTTTTTCATTGTTAACAAGTTTAATTACAGTGTTAACGGATTAGAACGGAGAAAATAGCGTTATAAACTAGTTTGTTATTTTGTTGAGATTTATGGATTAAGGGGTTGTTTTATGTGGGTTAAATGGTTGGAATTAATTGTGTTATGGATGTTTTGAATGTGTTGTAGTGTGTAAAAATGGATGAAATCATGATATGTTGTGTGTTGAAGTGTGGCCGTATAGGGGCGTTTTGGTAGACTATGATGGACTAATTTTATTTAGTGTATTAGTTGATGATTGTTGTGGATTATATGATGAAGATGAAGGTTTAATGATTTCAATTGAAGTTGTAATTGTTTGTGGGTTGTTGTAGAAGTTAATGTGATTTTAGCATAGTTTCTTGAATTTATGAGAATTATGTTGTCAATGTGTGGATCGTTGGTAGTTAATGAATTTGGAAGAAAGAAACGTGTGGTTGTAGTTCTTGTTGAATGTGGACGTTTTCGGGTGGAGTAGTACATTGCTTGGGTTGGTTTGAATATTTTGCGGATTGTTGGAAGTGTTCTTGAGTCGTGTTTGAATGGTTTCGGATTAGTGCTTGAATGTGTGAGCATTGATGTTGACTTGATTATATATGGTTGAATTGAATGTAATTGGAATGTTGTCGAATTATGTAGAAAGGAGTTACTAATGTTAGAATACGTTTTGAATTACTTATTGATGTTGTTAGTATGGTTGTTGGTGTTGTTGTTGATGATATTGGCCCTAAGTTTAATTCTCGGGGTTGTTGAATTTACGGAAATGTTGAAATTTCGTAAACGAAGTGCTAGCTTAGAATCGGATTTCTAAGTGCCTATGACTAATGTTTGGTGCCAAATGATGTTATTGTAGATTTTGAGAAGCGAGACTTTTATTCGGATTAGCTTAGGAAGACGGACGAGGTATGTAAAGCTTAACCACTTCCTTCTTTGGCATGCCTTAGTTGTAAATAGGCTATGACACGAGCCTCGAGGAAATTCTATTCTTGCGATCCGAGTATGCCAACGATTCTTATTTGCATTTTATCTTTGACATTCGTAATGTAATGGAATAATGGCCCTTATGTCTTTGAAATAATTGGTTTTCAAATGTTGCATAAAAAGTTTTGTTCCTAAAGGGTTTTGTGTCGAAAAGGGCCAAAACTTTCGTAGACAGAACCGGATCGCCTTGATATGCTCGTGAGATGTTCCATAGCGTATAATGATTACACCTTCCATAGGCGGGCTCGGATTGGGTTGACGTCCGTCCGTGGGTCCCGCGACTTTCCTTTGTATAGTTCCCACGACTTTGTGACAAAACTTAATATGGCTACCATCCCGACCCTTCGGATATGGTTAGTGTACTTATCTGTCGAATCTGTAATGATGATTATGCTTTCAGTTCCCATAAGCTATGTCATATGATTTTGACACGTATCTATGAATTCCAAAGCTCTATTCGATATGTCCCCGAGCGACGTTCGGAGGAAACTTAATTTGATTAATGTTTTGGTTTTTAAGTAATGGTTTGTTTTGATTATGCTATTGAGTCTTTGAAAATGTTTTTGACTGCATATGGTTATTCACGACTCTTCTCGTGCATTCTGTTATTACATCTTTCACCGAGTCCCGGGCCGGTATGTTATCGTGCGCACTATGCTTTATTCCGGAGTATGATGTGTCCGGTTTGCCGAGCCCCTTTTTGGCGGGAACCGTGTATATATTATCGGTGTTATGATGTGTCCGTACGCCGAGCCCCTTTCGGCGGCATTGTGTATATATGCTATGATGTTATGATGTGTGACGGGGATACGAAGATATGAAACCTTCTGGAGTATGATGTGTTATGGCGCCAATGTCGGAGGGCGACCATATTCTAAGAGCCCCATGCATGATTTGTATTTTAACCAGTAAGCATTTTGATATTCTGGATATTGCATTTACTTTCTGTACCTTTTGTTCTGATTATGATCCTATTTACTGTTTTCATGCTTTGCATAGTCAGTACATATTCCGTCATGACCCCTTTTCTTCGAGGGCTGCGTTTCATGCCGCGGTGTACAAATACTTGTTTGGGTGGTCCACCCGACTTGGATCCCCGTGTCCGGTTCTTGGAGCGCTCCTTGTTCGAGCCATCTTTTTACACCTCGAAAATTTCCCCTTAGCGTACAGTGAATAGACTAGCGAGGGGTACGACGTATACGAGGTTTGGACAAGTAAGAACTAGCATGTGATGACCCTAATTAAGATTTCCAAAGACATTAGACTTGAAGAAAGAAAGTTGTTAAGAGAAGCGAGTTATAAGTTGAGAGTATCGGATAAGAAGTACGAGTATTGAGTTAATGACGTATAAATGATGCCCCAAGGAAGAGTTATAACGTCCCTTAGAATGATATTGAAGTGTTTAATAAGTGTTAAGAAGGTTCCATAAGGATCGGAGATCAAACGAGTCGACGAAACAACTCTCGGAAAACTGGGTAGACATACGGCCAGACATACTGGCCGTATAAGATCTACGGACCGTATGTCCATCCGTAGATCTAGCCCAGCAAGACATGATGCACTGGACCAGATATACGGTCCAACATACGGTCAGTAGATTTTATACGGACCGTATGTTGGTCCGTATATTTCCATCGGGCTGAAGTGTATTTTATATAAGGGACATTTCATTTTTCATTCCATTCATTTCATTTCTCACCTCCACCATCCAAGAAGCCTCTAGAGTGTTCCAAACACTTCACCCATGAGAAAACAATAGAAATCAAAGATCAACAACAAGAAATCAAGAGAATCAAGTGAAGGAAACCCATTAAAAGTCATCCAAGTTAAGAAATCCAAAGAGAGATAAAATAGGGTTTTTGTGCTAAGGGTGAATCACCATTCCAAGCTTATTCCTCCATCATCTAAGGTAAGTTTCATGACCTTTACATGCTATTTGAAGTATTTATAAGTTGAGATTCATGGATTGTAGAAGCGTATAGCAAATGGGTCATCAATGGATGAATAATGTCATTATTGGATAGTAGTTGGATTGAATCATGGAAATGAATATGTTGATGTTATAGATACGTTATAAATGACTTATAGAACATGAAATAGGTATTGGATATAAAAGAATACGACGATGGATTTTTAGTCATAATTATGGGAAATTGAGGTGAAATGATGGAATGCGAATCATGTGAATGAACTACGATTGTTGTTAATGATATTGTGATGATCTTTGTGAATGTTGGGAGTTGATATGGAATGTGGCGGAAAGTATCATAAACAAAGGAAATGCTGCCCAAATTTCTATAGCTTTAGTAAGTATGTTTTCACGATTATATAGCTAATGTCGATACGAATTCCATTGAAGGTATAAACGAGTGCATTAAAGGAGAACGAGCAAGCGATAGAATAGCTAAACGACAAAGGTATGTGAGGCTAGCCCTTTCTTTCTAAGGCATGAGTCCTATGGCATGAATTTCCTCCTTTACTATAAATGTTCCCTCTCCAAGAAAGTTAAGAGTCCCCACTTACGAATAGCCATACGAGATAAGAGATATGAGATGAATACGATAATGATGATAGTAAGCTAAAGTCTAGAGATGCTATAGTCTATGACATGATGCTCCTAAGAAGCTAATGATGTAATATATGTAATCTAATGATATTGATCATTATGCACACTCACCTTATGCTTGTTCCTTCAAGGTGAGGCGAGAATACGTAAGAATGCTCATAACGACATCGGGGGTCCACGACCTTACGTCACCCCGATAAAGTATGAATAGCTAAGAGTCTCTATGCATGTAATATAATAAGTATATGATGTCAAGCATACCATGATGAGTTATGATAAGCATATTATGATAAGCATGTTATGATAAGCATGATGTAATGAGTATATGATGATATCACACCGCGCCTATATGGCGACAGCGGACACCGCCAAAGACGGGGCGGCTATACACCATGGCCGGATGGCATGGGCGGTCACCACTAGTGGGCGACATGAGATAATATCCTGACGCGGGATGCACGGACGCGAGCTAATGATGATGCTAATGCTATTGATTATTACACCGTACCTATATGGTCGGGCAGCTTATACGATTATGCATATATGAGATGATGATGAATATGAAAGTAAGCAAGCATGTATGATTTCCTTTATGATTCAGTCAGTTACAGATTGCTCCTTATTAATGCCTCCTTATTTCATGGATATTTCATTATTGTTTATGCCTTACATACTCAGTACAATATTCGTACTGACGTCCTTTCTTCGGACGCTGTGTTCATGCCCACGGTGAACGGGGAGGTGATCCGGACTCGTAGAGCTAGCGGTGATTTGAGAGCAAGCTCCATTTTCGGAGGTGCCACAGATTATTCTTTTGGTACATATATATGTATATATTCATGATTGGGCACGACGGGGTCCTGTCCCGTCTATATGTCTAGTACTCTAGTAGAGGCTCGTAGATACGTAGCGTGGGTAGTATGGTCCCATGGCTTTTATGTATGTATATGCATGTATATATATCATTTTGATATATATATATATATACCGAAGGGCTAATGTTTATAAAAGCTAATGTATTTCGAAAAATGACGGTTTTATATGATTACGAGCATATAGTATGAATGAGAGCAGATAAGTAGCAGCATGAGCGGTGTTCGGTGGTTAGCCCGGATACCGTCGCGGCCGTAGATCGGGTCGTGACGAGAAGTGGTATCGGAAGCGGTTCAGTCCTAGGAAGTGTCTACGAGCCGTGTCTAGTAGAGTCTTGTTTATGGTGTGTTGCGCGCCACGCTAATAAACAAGAGGCTACAGGGCATTTAGGAAAAATGACCATCTTTCTTCATATGAGATCGTGCGATAGAGCCGAGTATAAGATTTAATCCTCCCTAATGAGTATGTTGTGATTTCAGAAATGCCGCCAAAAGCTAAAGCCGCCCGAAGGGCAAGACTACGACAAAGGCGGGCGAGAAGAGAGCCCCCGTGAATGCAAATGAGGATGAATCACATCATGAGGCTTTATCTAATGCCTCCACTACTCCTCCTATTACGAAAGGGCAAAGAAGGGGCTTCACTCCGGCTCCCATTCCCGGTTCCTCCATCGGCTACTTCGGGTCAACAAGTGACCGAGGCTATTAATTTATTGACTCGGTTGGTTGCCGCTCGAGCACTGACGACGAGAATGTGGGGCCAAGTGATCGTTCGGCTAGTACTAGAGCCCGTGATTTTATGAGTCTAAATCCTCCGGAATTCTTTGGGTCAAAGCCGGATGAAGACCCACAGGGCTTCATTGATGAGATGCTAAGAACATTGCGAATTATTCATGCTTCTGAGACTGAATCAGTGGAGTTAGCATCCTATAGACTCCGAGATGTGGCAGTTTTATGGTACAATAATTGGAGAGCGTCGAGGCAAGAAAATGCGCCTCCTCCCGTGTGGCGAAGTTTGTTGATGCCTTCGTTCGCCATTATTTGCCACCCGAGGTCCGCCGAGCTAGAGCGGATAGATTCTTGAATTTGAAGCAAGGAAATATGAGCGCCGGGAGTATAGCCTTCAATTTAATTCTTTGGCTAGGTATGCCCCTACGATGGTGGCCGATATGGGCGACGAGTGTACGGGTTTGTGAGTGGCTAGGGCCACGTCTATTCAAAGATTGCCTAACGGCTTCATTACAAGACGGGATGGACATTTCCCCGAATTCAAGCCCATGCTCAAAATCTCGAAGGGCAACAACCTCCACAAAGAGGGGTGAACGTGATGTTGATAGAGGGCCAAGCAAAAGAGCTAGATCTATAGGCACGGGCCGTGATTATGTGTGAGGGGGATCGAGGCGGACATTTTCTGGGCACTCGGGTCGGTCGGCGACTAGTGCACCTCCTCCGGTTGCGATAGAAGATTTGATCGCTCTTTCCGATCGGGACAAGAGCCGGAGTTCAAGGGCCCCGGGTTCACGGTTCGGGGGTGATTATAGTCGAGAGGAGACCTCCGGTGCCGCGATGCGGTCGGTGCGATGGGGTGCGCATTCGGGCCGGTGCCGTCAGGGTTCAGATGCTTGTTATACTTGTGGCCAGGTAGGGCACATGATGAGAGATTGCCCATCGATGAGCGGCAGAGCTAGGACCCAGGCCACAGGATCAGTAGCAGGATCTTCTTCAGTACGTCCTACAGGGCAGACTCCTCAGACCCCAGCGAGGAGCCGAGGTAGAGGCGAGGGGGGTATCTGCTTCGGGTGCCACACGGCACCGTCTATATGCGATGGCGGACGGCAAGATCTTGAGTCCTCCCCGGATGTGGTCATGGTACATTGATTGTTCTCTTATGATGTGTATGCATTGATAGATCGGGATCTACGTTATCATATATTACTCCATATGTTGCAAATCGTATTGGGGTGAAACCGAGCCGATCAAACCTTTTGAGGTATCTACTCGGTTGGTGATCCCGTGATAGCTAAGCGGTATATAAAGATTGTATAATTGTGATATGTGATCATCGGACCAAAAGGGCGATTTAGTTGAGCTAGAGATGCTAGATTTCGATGTTATAATGGGTATGGATTGGTTGGCCTCCTGTTATGCCAATGTTGATTGCCGAATGAAATTGGTTCGTTTTCAATTTCCGGGAGAGCCCGTGCTTGAATGGAAGGGTAATACGGCAACTCCAAGGGGTAGGTTTATTTCCTACCTTAAGGCAAGAAAAATGATAGCCAAGGGCTATATCTATCATCTAGTCCGAGTTCATGATACGGAGACGAGTCTCCAACTTTCCGGTCTGTCCGGTAGTAAATGAGTTTCCGGATGTATTCCCGGATGAACTCCCGGACCTTCCTCGAGAAGAGAGATTGACTTCGCCATTGATGTGTTGCAGTTACTAAGCCTATTTCTATTCCTCCTTATCGGATGGCTCCGGCAGAATTAAAAGAGCTAAAGGCTCAATTGAAAGATTTGCTCGAAAAGGGGTTCATTAGACCCAGTTCATCACCGTGGGGAGCGCCAGTCCTATTTGTGAGAAAGAAAGATGGCTCCCTACGAATGTGTATTGATTATAGACAGTTGAATAAAGTGACGATAAAGAATAAGTATCCTCTTCCGAGGATTGATGATTTATTTGATCGGCTACGAGGGTGCCAGTGGTTTTCAAAGATAGATTTGAGGTCGGTTATCATCAAGTAAGAGTCGAGAGAGAGATATTCCCAAGACAGCTTTTAGAACAAGATATGGCCATTATGAATTCCGAGTGATGTCATTCGGGCTGACTAATGCTCCAGCAGTGTTTATGAATTTAATGAATAATGTATTCAGGCCTCTCTTGGATCTGTTTGTGATAGTATTCATTGATGACATTCTGGTATATTCTCGCACAGAATCAGAACATGCAGATCATTTGCGAATTGTTCTTGGAATTCTCCGAACTCGGGAGTTGTATGCTAAATTTTCAAAGTGCGAGTTTTGGCTAAATTCTGTGACATTTCTGGGCCATGTGATTTCAGATGATGGCATTAGAGTTGATACTCAGAAAATAGAAGCTGTGAAGAATTGGCCAAGGCCTACGACGCCTACAGAAGTTCGTAGTTTTCTGGGATTGGCAGGTTATTATAGGAGATTCGTAGAGGGCTTTTCATCTATTTCAGCCCCATTGACGAAGCTAACCCAGAAGTCAGCAAAATTTCAGTGGAATGACGCTTGTGAGCGTAGCTTCCAAGAGTTGAAGGACAGGTTAACCTCAGCTCCAGTTTTAACACTCCCAGAAGGGCCGGATGGCTATGTAGTATATTGCGATGCTTCCGGAGTTGGGTTAGGATGCGTATTAATGCAGCATGGGAAAGTCATTGCTTATGCTTCGAGACAGCTGCGGAAACATGAAAGGAACTGTTCGACTCATGATCTCGAATTGGTCGCAGTTATTCATGCCTTGAAAATGTGGAGACATTATCTGTATGGCGTACATGTCGATATCTATACGGATCATAAGAGTCTCCAATATATTTTTAAACAGAAGGAGTTGAATCTGCGACAGCGGCGGTGGTTAGAATTATTGAAAGATTACGATGTGAATATTTTATACCACCCCGGAAAAGCTAATGTAGTAGCTGATGCACTTAGTCGCCGATCAATGGGCAGTTCATGTGAAGTTCCCCCAGAAAGGAAAGAAATGGTTCATGAGCTCCATCAGCTAGCTAACCTTGGAGTACGTATAATTGATTCAGGCGATGCAGGAGTTAGAATTAATAATCCCACAGTTTCATCCTTGGAAGCGAAAATAAAAGAGCGCCAGTACGAGGATCCCAAATTGAAGTATTATAAAGGTGTGAAATTTCCAAAAGAAAAGTCACTATTTGAAGTTTCGACAGGTGGGGTTCTCAGGTACCAAGGTAGGCTATGTGTTCCGGATGTGGCAGAGTTACGCCGTCGAATCTTAGAAGAAGCTCATTGCTCTCGATATTCTATTCATCCTGGAACGACAAAGATGTACCATGATCTTAAATTGATGTATTGGTGGGATGGCATGAAGAGAGACATAGCAGAATTTGTAGCCCAATGTCCAAATTGTCAGCAAGTGAAGATAGAACATCAAAGCCGGAGGGTTATTACAAGCAATGGAAATTCCTGCGTGGAAATGGGAGGTGATCAATATGGATTTTATTGTAGGATTGCCCCCGTTCCCGAGGCAAGCATGATTCTATATGGGTGATCGTGGACGGACTCACAAAAACGGCTCATTTTCTCCCGAGTTAGAACTACGTACGCGGCGAAGATTATGCCGGAGCTTATATATCGAGGAGATTGTAAGGCTTCGTGGTATTCAAATATCTATTATTTCGGACGAGGGGCACAATTTACGGCTAGGTTCTAGAAATCCTTCCAAGAAGGTCTAGGTACTCAAGTAAGTTAGTACAGCATTTCATCCACGGAGTGACGGACGGACGGGCCGAGCGTACTATTCGGACTTGGAAGATATGCTAAAGCGTGTGTTTTAGATTTTGGTGGTGGTTGGGATGACCACTTACCCTGTCGAATTTACCTACAATAATAGTTATCATTCCGGTATCCAAATGGCTCCGTATGAAGCTTTATATGGAAGGAAATGTAGATCGCCAATTGGATGGTTTGATGTCGGAGAAGTACGATTAGTAGGCCTAGAGTTGATTCGGCAAGCGGTAGAAAAAGTCAAGGTGATCAGAGATCGATTGTTGACGACCCAAAGTCGCCAAAAATCTTATGCGGATAATCGGCCGGCGAGATTTAGAATTTCAAGTTAATGATTGGGTGTTCTTGAAAGTATCATAGATGAAAGGGAGTGATGAGATTCGGTAAGAAAGGAAGTTAAGTCCTCGATATATTGGACATACAAAATCTCATAGGTGGGTCGAAGTGGCGTATGAATTAGACTTGCCTTGAGGGGGGAAGCTTGAATTAGTTCACCCGGTGTGTTGTGTCTCGATACTCCAAATGTGTTGGAGATCCCATGAGTGTGCCGGTAGATGATGTTCGATTACGGAGAAAAACTAGCTTACGAAGAAGTGCCTATTGCCATATTAGACGAGGCAAGTACGAAGGTTACGAAATAAAGAAATAGCTTCGGTCAAAGTCTTATGGCGAAATAACAATCGGGAAGAGATGACATGGGAAACGGAAGAAAAGATGGAATCCACATATCCGCACTTATTTCAGCCCCCGGAAAATATGATGAGACATCGAGGTTATGAGGTATGTACGCTTTACTTTTATGTATATGGGTCGT
>NW_026715512.1:10000-30000 GCF_029784015.1 Lycium ferocissimum | reverse complement strand
CCGCCACTCCTTAAGGTTATCTGTTGTATCATACACTTCTTGCATTCTGTCCCACGCTTCATACCTCCTCTTTCTTCTTAAGGTAAGATAAAGGGCCAGGCATGGTGGGGTAGGAGCATCCAGTCGGCAATCTTTTTGGCTTGACCAAGAAGTCTTATGTCCTCCGAGTCGCACGGCGTTTTAACCGAAAGAACTTCTTGCGCAATTCATGCCTTTCTGTTTTTATGACCAGAAATTCTTTCTTGATTTTCAACCAAAATTGTTCTCTGGACTTTTTATCAATATGAGGTGATCGTAACACAGTATATAAGACTCGTGATTCAGGCAATCCAATCTTCCGTGTGTAAGGCGGAAGCCCCCAAAAATGGTTTTCAAAAAATGGGTGATCAAAAGATCGAATTACTATGCCTATCTTGGTGGTCGTTACTTTTGGTGGTCTTTCTTTTTGGCTGACTCCTCTTCGTGTTCTATTGATCAGAAGCATCCAGCAGCACCACGCCGGTTTAGAATTCGATTCTAAGGGCGGCCGGCCCCCGTAATTTCTTTTATATAGAGAGACTCGTGCCCGCGTGCTGCAAGATCGAGTTTTACTTGCTCAACGAACTCGATCTCCTTTATGTCTTTCTCTGCCGGGCCCCATTCGGGGTTTTTGTCGAGTTCGTCTCGCTTCTCGGAAAAGAAATCCATAAAGTCCTCGGTAGGATTGGCAGCATCCCCCCTCAAGGCACGATTCCGAGACAGAATCTCTTGAAAGAGAAAAAAACATGAATGGTTTCTCTCCCTGATTTGCAGATCCCTATTCTCGAAATCGAGTAATCGGTAATACTCTCTCTGAGAGCCACTATTGGAGAGTCCGGTCTTGACTTCTGACCAATACTCCCCCTTCGCCTTATCAAGTAGAAAAAAGCGATTTTCCCTTTCGAGCTTTCTTACTCGATTGAGCATAGAAGCTTCCATACTTGCATTTTGGATTATGAAAAAAGGTTCCCCCCTTTCTTGCCCAACTATTTCGGGTAGAGGCAAATCGGGAACCAGCGGTGGGGCTTCAGGTAGGGCATCGGGAACCCGCGGTGGGGCTTCAGGTAGGGCATCGGGAACCTGTGGGAGCGCCCCTTGTCTCCCGCTGAAAGTCTCTTGTAAACTGGTCAAGGCCGGTACGGCTGCTTCGAAGAATTCCGTGTACATTTCTATCTATCTAATGGATTTCGCCTTGAAGGCTAGCTCCTACTCCTCCTCCTTCTCCTTTAGGATAGGATCCTCCTTGGTCTTTTTTACATAACACTCTCGGCCGCCCAAGAGGACTGGCTATCTTTCTCTTTATACGCAATATCTTGAAAGGCAAAGAAAAAGATCTACCTTGGCAACGAAGACGTCATTGACTGATAGTTTCTCTTCCGAACCGGTTAAATACCTATAACAAAAAAAGGCCAAAGCCCGCTGAAGCACTGGAAAAATGTTGACCACGATTTCTAACGCTTTTCAAAAACCATTTGCTTGCAACGCCTTGAGTGGACAGATAATTACGGCCACTAGATCCTTCATACTCTTACTAAAGTACACTTAAGACTCAACCAATCTTGAAAGTGGAGTGGACAACTGGCATACCTTGAATCTAGCCTGCAATCCTTTCGCACTTCTCTTATCAAATTTCTAGTTAGAGAGAGAGCTAACCGCTGCCAAAATGCAGCAGTTTTTCTTATATACGATAGCACCCCCTGCCCTCCTTGTTCAAGTAGTTCAAGAGTGAAAGGGCGTAGTGAAAGAAGGGAAAGATATCTTTCAAAGATATTCTACCCATAAAGGCAGTTCTCTTATATGGCAATACTAGATTGGCGAGACAAGAGAGAAAGCTTAGAAAGTAGTAAGGTGTCTATGGGGCTTGCCTTACAGGTAGTGACTATACCACTTACATATCGAACAGATCTTACTCTCAATGGAATATGACCTAGGAACTTACAGAATACCGAACTTGGATAATAGGTAGAAGAATGATTGGCTAGATCATTTGCTTCACTGCGGAAGAACCCCTTTCTACGCTACGTTCCCAATAAAAAGCCGTCATCCTTCTGTCGCCTGTTAGCCACACCAGACCAAGAAAAGGCAAACTAATCAACCAAGACTCAGTCACGACCTTTGTAACCTCACGGCCACTTTCTTTCCTAGAGCTTGCAGCCATTATCTTATCTTTTCAGATATGGTGACATTACTTGTATGGGGGGAAGTGCCAGATCTTTACGGATCATAAGAGCTTGAGGTACTTGATGACACAGAAGGAGTTGAACCTTCGCCAGGATGGCACACTTCTATTCCGGGGACGAGTATGTGTTCCTCAGGACAGTGACCTGTGCCATGATATCTTGGAGGAGGCGCATAGCTCACCTTTTTTCCTGCACCCAGGGAGCACGAAGATGTACAGGACGATCCGCCCACACTATTGGTGGAAAGGTATGAAGAGGGATGTCGCTGAGTATGTGGCTAAATGCGACGTGTGCCAGCTGGTTAAGGCTGAGCACCAGAGACCAGCAGGACCCTTACAGCCAGTTCAGATACCACAGTGGAAGTGGGACGAGATAGCCATGGACTTTGTCTCTGGATTGCCGAAGACTGCGAGGCAACATGACGCCATTTGGGTGATTATTGATCGGCTGACCAAGTCAGCTCACTTCCTGCCGATCAGTATGACTTACTCTACGGGCAAGCTAGCCCAGATATATATTGATGAGATAGTGCGCCTACACGGGATACCATCATCCATAGTATCAGACAGAGATCCACGGTTCACTTCAGCCTTGTGGCAGAGCCTACAGAAGGCTTTGGGTAGCAGAGTGAGTCTTAGCACAGCCTTCCATCCTCAGACCGATGGCCAGTCTAAGAGGACCATCCAGACATTGGAGGCTATGCGGAGGTAATCCCTTGATTTTCGAGGTTGTTGGGACAGACATCTACCCTTGGTGGAGTTCGCCTATAACAAGAGTTATCAGGCGAGTATAGGCATGCCACCTTTTGAGGCACTCTATGGACGCAAGTGCAGGACTCCCCTATGCTGGGATGAAGTAGGAGAGAGACAGATTCTTGGGCCAGAGATTGTACAGGAGACCTCTTCCTTCGGTCCGGTTAGTACATGGTTCTGTCGTTTACCTTGCGCGTATCTATTCCTTTAAGCTTATATCTTATACCATTGCAATCAGACTCATTGGATATGTTCCTTTTCTCTTCGAACCGATTAGAAGGAAGGCAGTAGCTCCTCCTACATACGAGTAGGGAGATCCTGAACTAAGGAAGAAGAAAACCATGCCTTATAGAGCCCTACCTAGTACCAGGGTCCCGAACCGGAGCCAAGCAACATGGATCGGAACTGGACATCGATAACCTTACCGTCGAAAGCATCCATCAGAGCAAGGGAGCTGAGAAGACCGCATTGCACGACAAGAAAGCAAAGGCGTCACAGTTGACGCCTTAAGGTGACAACATCGAATGCTTAGAGAGTGAGCGCATCTTCGTGAATGAGGCTAAGAGTTGGAGGTCAGCCGTCTCATAGGAGCTATAGCTGGATTGAATTCTTCGCGTGGGAACTCATACTACTGTTAGCTGACCTTTTTTCGAAAAAAAACCCGGACGACGTAGTATTTTCTCGTATAATAGAGGGATGATAGCGGCTCTTTGAAAGAAAGACAAGGCTAGTCTAAGAGACATTGATAGCAAGTTCTGGTTGCACTGGTCACATAGGTCCAAAGAAATCCACCCCTGCTAGAATGGGCAGGGGCTGAAAGATGAGGATAGTGAAGTGCAAAAAGAGAAAGCACTGTCGGCATACAGATCGATCAGAGCCATCCTTTTCCATTCCCAGAGAGGGGTCAAACTGTTCGGCTACAAGCGAAGATAGTCAAGTCAAGAAAGCTGTCCGGCGGCAGACTAGACCCCGAACCTCCGAATAAGCATGCCCTGTCAAATCAGCTGGTATGGCTGGCTATAGCAAGCAACCTCTTTATAGTTCCCGAAGTCGTGTTTGGAGGGGGAGTAGATGTTCAGTTTCCATTGTGAGGATGAGGAATCAGAAGAAAGTCCCTTATTTCCGCCGAAGCGGGAATAGGTTATGAATGAAGGAGAGGTAAATCCTAACCTAGTTTAGGTAGAAAGGATGTCCACGGCATAGGGACTCGCTCCCAAGGGTAGAAATTCTGGATTTGTGCGACTTCCGAGTTGAAGTCGTTTTCCCGAGCATTCTTGGATTGAGGAAAGACCTCAGGTGAACATTCTCGATGAACCAATAAGAGTTGAACCTAATCTCAATTCGAGGTCAACTCCCCAGAGCTGGCTGGAAGCGCCCGCCCCTGACGCCTGAAGCGTTGGAACCTGAAATAGTCTTTTTTCTGGACTTAGCCTTAGAACAGGACCGAGCGGTTCGCTTGGCAACCCGAATATGAAAAATCCGATATTGCGTACCAAGTTACTATGGTTCCCGCACTCCGTCCACCCTCGGTCGCCTCACAGCCAACAAGTCTTGGGGATTCTACGGCATCTTCTGCAAAGAGCGCCAGGCACCTTTGAGTTCACGGGGTGAGGTGATGAGCTTGTTCCCTAGTAAGTAGCTAAAGAGGGCAATCAAGCAAGCGATTGTAGGTACGCTAAGTTTATATATTATCTCTTATTATATAAGATAAGCAGATTGGTGCGGAACTAGATCCTCTGCAAGAGTCAGAGTTGTTGTGTAGCCAAGTTTACCTGCCCAATGCCAATGATACGAAGAGCTAGCTTTGCTACCCTGGGGGTCAGAGAAAAGTCTACTTGCTTGCGTCAGCTTTAGTTTTCGGGTTTGCTTGTCGTTTTTGTTTGAACAGAGATTCTTTTAGTGTTCCGTGTACACGGGTACAAGGTCGAAAAGAAAGACAATAAAAAGAATTTTGAATAACAATGGAATAAATTGCAACAATAACTCAGCGCATCAAAAATCAGAGTTACGCTCTTTCCCTTTAGAAAGAGGCTAAATCGGATCGAATCCGAATAAGGGCTTTTTCCGGTATGCAGCTCCGCGAGAAAGGAGCGAGAGAACGCAACAAAGTAAACCAAAAAAGCGGAGAATCGGCTTAAAACAGAGAAAAAAGAGCGGCGAATCGGATGCTCAAAAGCGGAAAATAGGCTGCACAAAAAGAACAAAAAAGAACAAAACACGAAGGACAGACAGGAGAAAAACCACAGAAGAAAACAACAAAGAAGACGATGTCGACCTTCCCTTATATAAACCTGGGCTAACGCGGCTTTACATTACAATAGGCTCAAGTGCATGTATTTACTGGGGCTAATCAGCCTTTTTTGGCTAGTTCCCCATTAGTTGACTGCAACTCTTTGAATTGAAGGAGTGGAATTGGGAATTAGCTTGCTGCTCTTACTGGCTTTCCTGCCATGCCTACTCTATATCTATATATGTATCCGCCAAAGAAGATGAATAAGCGGAAGAAGAGGAATAGAGGTGCGCAGCAGATACCTTAAAGTATTCTAACCCCCTTTGGGGTTTGAAGAACCTTTGCTGATTCGGCCTATTTCCCTTATACTAGAAAGGCTCCCCCGAAATCTGACTTTCAATTGCCAGTTTTCACGCCAGGAACCGCTTCGCCCCTAACTTTGTTCTATTCTATTTGCCTTCTCCTTAATTTCCATAAATGCGGCTAGCTCTTTTGCTAACGACTGTACGACCTACAACCAACGTAAGATGTTTCTGAATCGTGGTCAGAAGCTAGCTCTGTATTGTATTGTATAGGAGACTGTACAACCGACGTTCTCTCTTTCTGAATGCTGGTCTGAAGCTCAAGTATAGAGCTTGGGGCGAACTCTTTTGCATGGGAAAGCCTGTCAAAGTCTAACTCTTTGGTTGGACTGGCAGTGTAGGGTTCGGCTAAGCCTGCTCTTCCTAGCTCTACTCTATGAGACATGCCTGTCAAAGGAGTCCCCAATGGAAGGGAAGGGCCGTAGTCTTCAGTCTACCCTTAACCGGAAAGAAAATCTCGTAAAGGAAGGTCTGACGTCACGAGGAGCATACTTGATACATACGAGTAGTGAACAGGTATCGGGTTTGAAAGGCTCAATAGATAGGTGGTAAAAGGGACGAAGTGAAACTCATTCATCAAAGACCAAACCTTGTTTAAGGAAATTGAGAATCATCATTATTGACTACAATAAGCTAAATATCCTATTATGTAAATCCCACATGTAAAGATGACCAAACAATCAACTAGATCTGGACGACCTCCCTTCTTTTTACCGTCTGAAACATCAGCTTTACCTTCTATAAGTTCATCCCTTACTTCTATAACATCAGATTTCTTTAAATCTTCTATACCATCTGATTTCATTAAATCTTCTACTAATTTGGATTTCTTATTCACTTCTATATAATTGGATTTATTTAATTCTTCTATAAAATCTGGGTTTGTAAACTCAGATATTGTATCTGGTCGGTGAAAAAAATCTATGTATGGACTACCTAAGTAAGGGATTTCCCCACTCTTGATAAGGGAAATCATTAAAGGTATAACAACGCATAAATAGAACCTTTCTATTAGAAAATTGGTTACAAATCCTCTTACTAATGCAAAGTTGACATATCTACAGATATATGAATAACGAATATATATATAGCGGTATATACCAATAAGGTAGTTTATACCAATAAGATAGTATCTTATATTCATAAGAATGAATCTCATAATAGTGATAAGACCGAAAAACCAAATAAAAAAGATTTGGTTTAAACCAGCTAGAATGTATAAATACAATGTCTTAAATACTCGTATAAAGAGGTTAATCAGAAACATGATATATTTGATCTCCAAATTGTATTTTTGAATATAAAGCCTAGAAACAGTGTATGTTTCGCTCACCCAGCGCCAACCCGGTAGCACCCATCTAGGATGGAGCTAAATGGCGTAGGGATAATTCAAGGTAAGCATGGTTTATATCCTATTGAGTCGTAGTAATGCTAATATCATTTACTAGGTAAGCATGGTTTATATCCTATAGTGTACTGGATTAGGGGAGTATCATTTTTGCCTAGAAGCAGCCACCCTTGAAAGAGTGCGTAATAGCTCACTGATCGAGCGCTCTTGCGCCGAAGATGAACGGGGCTAAGCGATCTGCCGAAGCTGTGGGATGTCAAAATACATCGGCAGGGATATTTGAATTCCTTGTCCACTCTTTCCAGTATTTTCCGAAAAACAGCAATTAGGAATAGAGAATATATATCAAAGAAAGGTCTAACTGTTGGAATCATTTTTTCCATTGCTATTTGATACATTTCGGTCATTAACATTAGTGAATTAGGTGAAAGTGCGGAAAGAGAGGGATTCGAACCCTCGGTAAACAAAAGCCTACATAGCAATTCCAATGCTACGCCTTAAACCACTCGGCCATCTCTCCTACATAATGATTATGACCCAAAAACCGAGTGAATAGCGAGTCAGTCATAAACAATTATTGATTGGATAGGTACGACCAATCCATTCTAACTAGAAAAATCGAGAATTTTGCATTCCCAAATGGTGGGAGTTTTCATTTTTGGAATATCCTCCTTCCTTGGATTAGTACTGGGACGCATATATCAAAAGCTCAGTGTGAAATTTGAATGAGATATATCTTTCTTTTTTCAAATTCAAAATGTTCATAATTGAGGTTACACAAAATCGGAGCCAGAAAAGGAAAAAGTGGAATCTGGAAAAGTCTTCTCTAAGGGTAATGTAATTGAGTGAAATTCATTTTGTATCGTACAAGAAAGGAATTCCATTTGTGTATGTGCTCCCGATAAAAAGAAATAAGGTACTCTATTCCATTACATACATGGATCGGGTTGAAAAACCAGACCCAGTCTCTCTTGGAATCCTGAATATGCCAATAAATAATGAATTGATATATTTATGGAATCCGTCGGGACTGACGGGGCTCGAACCCGCAGCTTCCGCCTTGACAGGGCGGTGCTCTGACCGATTGAACTACAATCCCAGGAAAATTAGGTGTACAGCCTAAAATCAATTTAGATTCGAACCATTTAGTTTCGCTGTGTTGTAAGAGAGAGACGAATGATATACTTTATTATTATTATTATCTAATTATATATAATTATTATGAAAAGAAAATGTAGTAGACTCATAGTGGGCTAATTCATGAATTGAATCAAATGGGGCCTTTTCATTTCCAAAATTGGAACAACATTAAACTAAAGAGTCACGCTCTTTAAACGCCCTATAAGAAGAAGAAAGAGGCTTAAGTCATCGCTTCCAATCCGATAAAGGGCTTTTTTCTTTTCCACGAAAGTCCGTCCCAACAATTGTTGCAGAGGATCTAAATATGAATATGAAAAAAAAAAAAGGTAACCGCCTGGAGAGTCGTTTTTTTGTTTTTAAGTGGAATGTTCATTATCATAATAAGTAGTCGATTAGGAGAACTGCTATCTCACTACAGAGTATACTCTTCCTCATCTTTCATTATTCATCTTTTATGTCCTGGGACATAGATATTCTAGATACCCCCTTCTATTATGAATCGCCAAAGTCTTCCTACTTCTCCATTGTTACAATCAGATCCGAAAAATGAGAAATCAATCAAAATGGACCTGAATTGAATCATGACTATATAAGCTATTCTGATATTAAGAGATTTCATATAGATTTCATTCGTGGAAGCGGACCTTTGATTTCCTTGGACCACGTAAGAATTCGTCGTCCGATTGAATCTGCTTTTTCCTGGATGCTCTATAGGAATCCATCGCTATTCCTTTCCTCCACCGATAAAGGTTCATCCCGAGTCACAAGAGCAATCTCTTTTTTTTGAATTCTTTTTTCTTTTCGTTATGGTAATGCAATGCAAGAGGTCGGAAATCAGGTTGTTTCTGATGATGAAAAGAGCTTTTATCTTATGTGAAATTGTTGAAAACCCGAAATGTCGGTAATGTTAGAAGACGACCTACGGCATCTGATGGTCAGATGCCTACGGTCGGTATATCTTTGAAAGCTCAGACGGAGAGAATAAACGGACTCCTCGAGGGCTACTTAAGCCACTTTAGTGCAAACCAGAAGGACTGGAGCTGTTGGATGTTGCTCAGTCCTGCTATAACTTAACAACCAAAAAGCTCTGCGTCGAACTTCAGCCCCTTCGAGTTGGCCACGGGGTAACAGCCTCTGACGCCCCACACCATTGCGACAGGAGGGGGCTTGCCCATCAGCCTACTTTGCCAAGAGGCGGCAGGAGCGCAACGACCTTAGCCCAAACCTACTTAAACAACCTAAAGGCTTGGCCCGGTCTGAAAGTAGACCTTGTAGAAAAGCGGATAGGAAAGGTAGCCTATAGACTCAAGCGACCAGCTCGGTGAAAACGAACCCCGTATTCCATGTGAGTCAGTTGACTTCGATTAGACCAGACCGCCCCAGAGAGGAACGTGCCCACGAGGGCACCACCAGATGTTGTAGATAAACCTACTAAAGAAGAAGTTGAGTATATCATAGCTGACCGCACCATGGGCTAGCCCATACACCCACTGCACGAGCGGAATACTACTTAGTCAAGTAGAAAGGCCAACCTGAGAGCGAGGCAAGCCGGGAAGGGGCTGAGACTTACGATTCGAAGACCAAGTCAGAGACTACTAGACGTCTCGCAGAGCGACTCTCAACGAGGACGTTGAGACTGTTCGAAAAAAAAAAAAGATTTTTTGGCTTAATCCGCCTTTACTAAAGAAAAAAGAGTACACTTGTACTCCGGCTAATAAGGGAAAGGTTTTTTTTCAAATCCAAGTTTGACTCTGATTAGATCCTTAGCGCAAGCGCTAAGTAAGCAAGCTACCGCTCCGTGGGGTAAAAACCGAGGAAAATAAAGAACGTCAAGTAGAAAGGAACAAGGTCTTACGGCACGATCACTATATCTTTGATTTTTCTTTATCTCTCCTCGGCTTGAGCCGAGTGGATGATACGTGGCGTGGTATACCTGATCGTTTAGTCAACAAGACGTACGTAAGTCGACATAGCTCCATGTATATGTTCTTTGGAGCTAGAACCAATCAATAGAATGAAATGAAATAATGGTAAGCCTAGGGCGACGAACATGGCTCAAGAGTGTCTATACAAAGCCCCTCTCTTCTTCACTCAAAGAGGCAATGCACCCTTTGTTTGAATGGTACTTGATTCATAAAGAATGATTCTTTTGAAGTTATACGGACTTTCGAAAAAAAAATGCCACGCGGAGCGTGTCACGAGATATATCGCTCTCGGACTTCTTACGGTAAGGCCAATGCACCAGCCAGCCAGTGTGGTGGCGAACACGCTGTGCTCTAAGCGTCGCTGTTTACCTTGTAGACGGAGGAGATATAGAAAGTGTGCCGTGCTTGATTCATAAGATTCTATAATCAATAGCACCAGTATATTATTTTACGACGCCTGCCTCTCCCATGACTTTCCGGACCAACCAACCCGGATCTGCCTTCGCAAGTCTCTCTGCATTTTGGGAGCAGAGCATGCAGCAAAATCGAGCAATGGATCTTAGAAGAATTCCACTTTGAAGCACGACTCTTTCTATTTCTGTGCTGGCATTTGAGTTGTCTCCCTTCCTCTTTCAATCGAAACACTCGACGCAGATAGCTCCGGTGGCCCCCGCTTCTGCCTCTATCAGGCGGCGACAGCCCCCCCCCCTCCACACCCACAGCATAGAGGAGCTGCTCCAACATCCGCACTACAACCCAAAAAAATGCTCTCCAGAGCGATATATGATGCTAAACCGAGACCGAGATATAGAGAGGGCTGTCCTTTTGTTTTGTTGTCTCGAAGAGACAAAAGTACTCATATGAATGGTGCTAATTCCCATGTTCTTTCGAGTCTCGTTTGGTTTCGAGAGCCTCCCTCTCCCCGTCCCTTACTCGTCTTTTGAAAGCCGTCATCCTGGATTTTCTTTCCGTATGCCGGGGAAAGTACCTCACCCTCACCTTTCTACATTTATTATTATATAGAATTTCCTCGGGTCTCTATAAAACAGAATGAAAAGCCCGGGTGGAAGCACAAACAAAAGGAGAGAGAAAAAGTCGAAAAGAAAGGGGGGAAGAAGTCTAGTGCTAGTTCTTACTAACACTTCTTTATCTAACTTTCATTTTTGAGTGCTTTCTTTGTTCTCTTATTTGGATTGAAAGAAAGAAAAAACTTTTCTTTCTCTTCTTTATTTTGGTTTTATCCCTTCGACGAATTTCGGCTATGACCAATGCCCCACTAGCTAAATAGGCGTAAGAAAAAGCTACCTGAAAAAAAAGCAAGGTGCACCTTGAATTGAACTCGACGAATTTCGTTTTGCCAGAGAGATTTTTTGTGAAAGATTCTCCATTGGTAATTCCAAAATCGAAAGAATCTAAATAAAGGCGCATACGCGGGAAGGGGCCCCCACTACTTCTTCATTCAGGGGGGAGGGGGGGAGACTAGCCTCATTACTTCCCACTGGGCGAGAGGGGCACCTAACCCACCTACCCACTCATCAATCACGGTGTTCAGCTGACTTGCACTGATAGACCCCTATTGTATTGGAATTAGGCGCCCATCTTTTTCCTGTTGTCAATGAATCTCTTCCATGTTCGATTCTACTCTATGTTAGAACATTTCTGTGAATGCTATTCTGATCTAAGTGGTCTTATTCTTTGTCCCGTGCTAGGAAGCATTACTCCTCTTTTCATTCCAAATTCAAGAATACGACCGATACGATTAATTGGTCTGTGCGCCTCTCTTATTACTTTTTTGTATCCCCCTGTTCTTCGGATACAATTCGATCCTTCTACGGCCAAATCTCAATTTGTGGAAAGCCTTCGATGGCTTCCTTATGAAAACATCAATTTTTATTTGGGTATAGACGGTATCTCTTTATTCTTCGTGATATTGACCACATTTCTGATCCCTATTTGCATTTTAGTGGGTTGGTCTGGTATGAGAAGTTATGGGAAAGAGTATATTACAGCATTTCTAATTCGTGAATTTCTAATGATCGCCGTGTTCTGCATGCTGGATCTTCTACTATTCTATGTTCTTCCCGAAAGTGTGCTAATCCCTATGTTGTGCGGAGCTGAGTATCTTCTATTCGCTGGGATAAAGCCTTTCCTCTGCAGGGGCCTTGTGCAGTAAACCCCCTACGGGCGGTCGTCCGTCGTCCTAAAGTAGTCCCCGCGAAGCTTTCGGGAAGAGGGGTAGTCTTGTGTGTAAGCATAGCATTTCTGGTCGAACCCGCCCAACCCAACTAAGAAGAACCGAACCTGACAGACACATCTTTTTCCTTTTGGGAGGGTACTCCGAGTAGTGGGTACCTCGTAGGACCTCGACCCGCCTACTCGGGTCTTGTATGGATATGCAGGAAGGGGTGCTCCTAGGTGTGTGTAGGGGTTGTGTTTGTTCGCGAGAAAGGATTCCTCGTCAAGTAAGTTTGGGGGGTGTGGACACACTTGCGCGAATTCGGGTAACGGCTACAAGGGAGAAATCGAAAGGAAACTGTACCCGACCAGGGATGGACGTAAACTCGTAAGCTACCGAAGGTAGGGATAATCGTCCAGGTCTTATTGTGAAAGAAAAAAGCCGCCCCGCCACAGCAGACGGGTTGCTTCCTCTGTCGTCGCCGGGGAGCTCTTGGCGAGGAGACCTTAGGATAAGTTGCTAAAACAAAGGGGATGGGAGGATCGACCCGTTCAGATAATTCCGAAGAAAGACTGTTGGCAGCAGGTAGAGAGATTTTTTTTTCCTCTTCAAAACACAAGGAAATGCGGGCAGGGTAGAGCTCGGCAGAGGGTTCGAGAATAGGGTAGGGTCCTGTCCTTAAGATTCAGATAAGAAAAGAGTTCCAAACCTTTATGCTCCGTACAAGTGCTGCATACAAGTTCCGGCCAGGATGATTGAGAAAGATTCAACCAATTTGAACCGCTCACATCACAATAGTAGTAGCGTAAAGGCCGTAAGTCGGGGGGCGGCCATAACATAAGGCTATTACTTTCACACCTCTCTCTCTATCTATAGATAGAGAGAGATCCGCTGCGTGAGCAACCCGACTGTGCCTTACATGTGCTCTACAGGCCGCACGTAATCTTTCTTCCCAACGAGCCCTTTTTTTGATTTGGAAGACGGGCATTGCGTTCGGTTCGAAAGGCATGGTTTTCAGTATGTCTCCAGATAGGCCCCCCACTAGTCCGGCTAGCTAGTGAGCGGTTCTTTCGGGCGGGAAGCAGGCCGGGCCCTACGGGCGGGCATCTCCCGCAACGCAAGCACCATTGTTCGACACCACCCGAGAAGCAAAAGATTCGTCAGTCCAGGCTGAAAATACATGCATAGATAGTGGTTTAATGCCAAGGCCGACGACGGAAGCTCGGGACGGAGCCGTATGAGGCGGAAGTCTCACGTACGGTTCTCTGAGAAGGGAGTGGCTACCTACTGGAGCTTCGACCAAGCACCACCGGTCAATTCCGCTTTGGGGCCACCCCTGACTCTACCATTATTATAGGGGTATGGGGTTCGAGACAAAGAAAGATCAAGGCAGCATATCAGTTGTTCCTTTATACTTTACTTGGATCTGTTTTTATGCTATTAGCTATTCTGTTGATTCTTCTCCAAACAGGAACAACCGATTTACAAATCTCATTAACCACAGAATTTAGTGAGCGGCGCCAAATCTTTCTATGGATTGCTTCTTTCGCCTCTTTCGCCGTCAAAGTGCCTATGGTACCAGTTCATATTTGGTTACCCGAAGCTCATGTAGAGGCACCTACGGCAGGATCCGTCATCTTGGCAGGAATTGCTTTAAAATTGGGAACCTACGGGTTTTTAAGATTTTCAATACCCATGTTTCCCGAAGCGACACTTTGTTCCACTCCTTTCATTTATACTTTAAGCGCGATTGCTATAATATATACTTCCTCGACCACTTTAAGGCAGATCGATCTTAAGAAGATCATTGCTTACTCCTCAGTAGCTCATATGAATCTGGTGACTATTGGTATGTTTAGTCGGGCGGCGGCCGTTAGGTCACCTATTTTGAGTTATGGACACACAAGGCCAAAACATGTGTGCCGGGCGCGCGACCCATCAACCTACTAGCAATGGGGGAGAAAGCATAGCATGTCGCAATAAAAGCTTGATTCGAGGCGTCAGCAAAACACTGCCGTCTGTTCCAAAAACAAAAGCCCCTTAGCGCCCCGGGACGGGAGTGGGGGACGGCCCTACGCGCAGGCAACAGCAGCACCGGCTCTACGAAGTCAGAATCGAATCTTTCTGTTGGCTTTCCCAATTCATTCGTGAATAATAATTCAAGGGCGTGAAGCGAGTACTTCTAGCTGCTTCGCCTGCTTCTTATTATGGCGGCTATGTTTTCGTGGCGAAAATGAACGAAAAGCGAGATGAGCATGCTATTTTCAAATCGATTGATAGATAGCCTGATCTGTTCTGATAGATCGAAAGAGATAGAGAGGGAATCTCTCAAGAATAAGGGGAAATCTCCTATTTCTATCTATTGATGAGACAACTCTCTATTCTTGATCCATCAGAAAGAAATCGATATGTATCTGATGGAGTCTACATCGTACGTAGAGCGCCCAAGCGCTTTTTAGGCCAGCTCAGTTCTCTTATCCATCGGTCCAATGCACTGGGCTCATCTCATGGAGGGAAAAGCCAAAATGTAGTTGTCTTGTTCGCCGCCTCGACGCATTCCCTTCTCTCCCCGGTATCGTCCCACACAGAAAGAAAGAGCGCAGAGCCCCGGCCCGACCTGTAGGTCCGCTAACGTAAAGCGAGGAGTTGAGCCTGAACTGGCGAACCGAAGTCACTTTCGGAACCATACTTCCTACAGCTAACATGTGTCCAGTCCAGCGGGAACGCGCAGCGCAAACGAACCTGAGCTGCTATACCGAATCCCCCGCTGGCCATCGGGGACCGAGTGGTAAGGCCATGATCCGCAGGGGAACAGATCACTCATTCTTCCATTGGGGACAGGTGCACGAACGACAACTCCAAACGTCACACATCCGCCGCCTACCTACCGTTTAGGTGGCACCAGCGAGATCCAGCTAAGGTAAGGAAGTGTCGCGGCTGCTCCACTCCGCTGCGCTGCGGTCTCATGAACTGAACTTCGTTGCCTTCCCGCGCGCGAAGCGAATGGGCGCTGTGCCGTGGGTCAGTTTCGGGATGGGGAGCGAAGAGAGACCAGAAGAATGATTCATTTGGATCGACGAGCTTTTTCAGCCCAAAAACGAAGAATCAATGGAATGTCTGTCTATCCATGAACATCTATTCTATCTGTATATCTAGGGGATCTCTCTATACATATAGATTTTTTTGTTGGAATGATATGATCGGCTAGCCGTAGCCGCATATCAGCTACGCTCAATGCGGGATTTCTGTTGGATCAGATCTTTTGGGAAGCTTTTGGACCTAGCGAAAAGGGCTCTAAGCCTTCACGCAAGCAAGCGCGAGAGAAGCGGAGCACGAACCTACCGCTTCCCCCGACCGACTAAAATACAACAGTCGCGACCTACTTTGATTCAAAAGAAAGGCGAAGGGTTTGGCAACAAGCAAACGGCTTTCTATCATAGTTGCAAGGGTTCCAAACCTTAACTACTTAAGTACCAAAGGCTGCTTTCGGTTGGTTTCATAATGGGGCTGTTCACTACAAGCTATCAGCGCTCAGCGCTGTCTTAGATTGAACGTTGACTTATCTTATTGCCGTTCAATCTCTAAGGCGGGTTTCCGCTGAGAACGGAATAGTGTTCGTGTCCAAAGGTGAACAAAGCCCTAGCTTCTAGAGTTCGCTGCTTTTCCCAGGCCGGAGAAGGGCTTATACTGCTCGCCTTTGTTTGATATGTTCATTCAGTACCAATACAAACGAAAACTACACCAAAGTGGAAGGGCCAGTATAGAAGCTAGAAGTAGCTAGCCTATAGTAGTCGGCCTAACCAAAGCCTCACGACAACAAAAAATGCGCCTTATGAATTGAATCTGTTGTAGGGGGCTTAGCCCGCCCGCCTACCAATCAAAGAGGCTGAGAGTAAGCGTAAGCTCACCCGGAAGCTCGAAGAGCTTCCCTTCATTCGCTTCGCGGGAGCCGCACAGCACATAGCTGGAAGTCAGAGGGCCCATACTACCTGCCTAACCCTTCGCTCCGAGGGACCGTAGATCGGAAAGCGCCTTCTAAACCACCCCATTCATCCAAAAGAGAAGGGAAGGGGCCTATGTATTTGCATGACCTCTGCAGATTTCACCCTATCTATACCCGGAGCCACTCCCCTAGCGGTCCTGCCACCACGCCGCAGAACGGGAGCTCGTGTGGAACCTTTTATTCTGGCGTAACAGCGGTAGAACGTAACAAAATATTACGGCCGCCTAACATAGGGGACGGAGGTACGGTAAACTCGGCCAAAATATGAGACCCGAAGGGCCCGGCGCGCACAATCCTATCCTATCCGAGTCCGAGTTTACCCCTTGCACTTCGGACAGCCGTCCGTAGCATCATAAGGAGGACCCCCCCTTTCGAGGTACAAAAAGAGTACGGTACATAGGAGGTTGGTCTTTCTCAACGTGGTGTATAGCACGAAAAACCTTTCGATACAAGATAGGGCCGTTCACATGAAAGAAAAAAATGAATCCTTTCTTATCTTCTTTCCCGAGAGGGAAAGAGAAAGAGGGTCTTATGGAGGGAGGGGGGAGGGAAAAGGCTTGGGCCTACCTATCCCGATAGGACCCCATAAAAGAACGGGAGCTGTTGAGAGGTTCCATATTGCCGAGACGAAGGACAGCACTTCTGTACGTGATCGTAGTATGTCACGTCGTCTCGTCCCCGCTGCATCGAAGAGTACCTATGCACTATGTTCCGGTTCACTGATAAGGAAGATAGCGTTGGGGTGGGGGTCTACGATGTGATACTAAAGTATGACCGGGGGAGATACATGCTAACTATGGGTAGGAAGCAGGAACCATTATGTACAAAATTTCGGGGGGTTACAGATCTCTTATACTACCATCGATCGACAGAGCGGAACGACCAGAAAAAGAAGTGAAGTTAGAAAGCCGTATGATAGGTGGTAACTATCTTGTACGGTTCGGGGGGTAATCGGCGTACTCCGATCAGTGGGGGGGAATCTTTGGCTCTATCGAACATACAGGGAATTGGAGGTAGCATTCTACCGATGTCAAGTCATGGACTGGTTTCTTCAGCCCTTTTTCTATGTGTTGGTGTTCTATATGACCGACATAAGACTCGACTTGTTAGATATTACGGAGGTTCAGTGAGCACCATGCCGAATCTCTCTACCATTTTCTTCTCTTCCACTTTGGCCAATATGAGTTCACCTGGTACTAGCAGCTTTATCGGGGAATTTCTCATCTTAGTAGGAGCTTTCCAAAGAAATAGCTTAGTAGCCACATTAGCAGCGCTTGGGATGATTTTAGGCGCGGCCTATTCCCTTTGGCTATATAATCGTGCGGTTTCTGGGAATTTAAAACCCGATTTCCTCCATAAATTCTCCGATCCAAATGGCAGAGAAGTTTCCATATTTATACCTTTTCTTGTTGGAGGGGCGACCGTACGTTAAACTACCAAAGAAACTAGGGTAAACCAATGTGATCATGACATTGTAGGTGCTTGCGATGGGACGGATGCGACTTCCCTCAGTTGGTTTGGGTGGCATAGCCCGTTGCATAAGTCCCCCCCTTTTTTTATCCATTTCTTTAGTCTTTAGGGAGCCAAAGCTTGACTTTACTAAACTAATAAATAAGGCTCGCGCTAGGCGCTTACCTTTTTTGGCTGTAGGGTTGGGGTGGCTTGCTGGGTGAGACTGATAGAAAGAAAGGACGGGGGGCAACCATGCATGGTACTTCTCGACCCTGTCTCCGAGGGACAGTTGAACTAGCGACTCATGAATGCTGCCGGGTTGGACGAGCCAATAACTCGAAGGCGTTCGGTCTGTTTTTTGAGCAAGAATCACAGCCTTACCTTATCTTCACCATGATACGGACTCCAAGTTCTTATGGCAGAGCACGAGGAGATTTATCATCAATATGATGATTGGAATGGAAACCAGAAGCACGACTGGGGTCCTCGTGGTCCAAGATAATCAAACCATCAATAACAGTAACGTAAGCATGAGACTTTTTGGTAGTACCGGTGAACCAGATGGCCGCGGCGATGGAATCTGGGACGGAGGACTTGTAGTATCTCTCTAGATCTGGCAAAAGCGAAAGACCCCCTAACATAATTCGAATGGAGGCTGACCGCTGAGCCCACTCTGGCCTCGCGGGGCGGGCCCCTGTGGTTGCGAGCTGGAGCTGCCATAGCTTATGGCTATAGCAATGGGAGGGCCCCAGCAGAGAGAAAAGTCAGGATAACGAGCGCTCCGCCCGCCAAGCGGGCGGCAGGAGCTGCGGGCAAGTGCTTGGTAAGCCAACAGCCCAGTGAACCGGGCGGGGCACTCGAAGAAAGGGGGGCACACTGAGCAAGTACGAGAAATTGGCCCCGCTCCGCTTTCTTAAAAGCAAGGACCACTACGGGAGGTCAAACCAAGGATCTATGGAAGTGGGGGCTCGTCCCCGGTCAATATTGGATCAAACAATAGGGGGCCGTAGCACTGACCTCTTTTTTTTATTGATTCAATACAATAGGGGAAAAGATCGTACAGTTCCCTACCGAGACAAACTCTCAACGGATCCTCCGCGCGCTGGGAATACCTCTTCCGTGCGTCTTTCTCGTGGCGGGAACAGAACAACAGGGAAAGACCCGGCCCAGGGCGAGCTTTATTTATTGTTGAGAGAATGGGGAGTGAATCGAATTCCGTTTCCGTTCTTTGGGGGCTTTCGGGCCCCTCTCGATCTTTTTCGTAGTTGAGAAGGGGGAAGGAGTCTAAATCAATGGACATTAATGAACCATCATTGATGGACGTTGCACATGACACGATCAATTCGACTCAAGGTCCGGCGCTAATAGAAGTTGCTTACTTTCCTAGTAGCGAAGGAGAGGAGCGGAAAGCCACTTGACTCTAAGGAGAGGGCAGGGCTTTATTCGTAGTAATAGTGGGCCGGTCTCATGAGATCTATGCCGGCCGTCGGAATCAAACGAAGGTCGAAGGACCATTCGATTCATTAAGGGGCATAGCGGCGCCCTCGCCCGGCGCCATTTCCGGACCTAGCAGCAGACGGGCGGGCCGTGCCTGAATTCAGACCGGACCAGACTCTTCTTTGTTTGAGCTGCTCCCAGGCACGCAGACCGAAGATCTCACTTGTCCTGGACAAGTACGTAGAGATCTTCGTGGGACCGTGGAGGGAGTCTCAATCGATCTTTTCTAGGATTCCTTATCACGCCACACATGGAGATCTTTCCATTGATAGATCAGAGGGTCCTCCCTTGAACAAATTCTGAAAGGTTAGGTTACTACCTGCTTCTACGGAAGAGGTTTACTTTGTACCGCCCGGAGGTCATATAGATCGGAATCCGGAGCGATAAGAACGAAAGGGTTGGTGTGGCCACAGCTACAACTACTGGCGCTTCAAAAGGCGACGATTCTAAGGGCGCTACTGAAAGCCTTTTTTTAGGTCCTGTAATAGGGAGGTGTAAGCCTCGAAAGCCTTTGGTACTTCGGTAGGGCGAGCAGCCCTTAAACCAAAAAAAAAGGGAGTCTCTGACTTCCTTCCCCTATTTTTTTGATGCATTTCATTCTCTATTTGGCCCGCTTCAAACAAAATGAGAAAAAAGGGTCCGGTCAATAGCATAGCTCTTTCTTTCCCCGGTCTCCTTTCGAAGGAGAGGCCTTCACATTCCTAATCCGGTAGGGTCGGACGGCTTTCTTTGCCCCAGCTTGGCGAATCGCATCCCCGCACAACGACATTCTTTGTTTGTGCGCCCCTTACCGTTCTCGCTCAGTCTTTCAACGGCTGGGAAGGCAGTCGTAGAAACGAAGCCTATCGCCACGCCGACCATCAAATACGAGATTGGGCCCCTTCTCAAAGATTTGATGGAATGGCCCACCCCACCCA
>NW_026715512.1:0-5000 GCF_029784015.1 Lycium ferocissimum | reverse complement strand
ACTGCTAACTATTATAGGAGGATGCCGCCCCCTCGGGACTACCAGTAGCTTCGGTTGTTGAATCTCGTGCAAGTTAGGTTGTGGTTGTATTGGCTGCAAGCGGAACGTAGGCGCTTTAGGTGTGTGTTGACCATGCACTCTCGCTTCGTGTAATGTCGTATGTATGATAGAGGTAGTGTGGTGATTGACCTCAATGCTAATGGTGATCCCCAAGGTTCAACGAATGAATGAAGCTATGATCGTACCCGGATAGAGATGATGGTCTTCCTCTGATGTCTCCAAGCCGGCCATAATAGAATAGATAGGCGAAGCAGTCAATAGCAGTCTGTTCTCGCCTATCGATAGATAGCAGGTTGCTTCCAAGCTCAAACCATTTGAAAGGGAATTGCTACTTTTTTCTTGTTATTGAGAGAGTGGTATTCTCCGCCCCTGTCAAATAAAGTAGAGGGGGAGAACTGGAAGAGAGAAGGAAAAAGAGCAAAGGATTGACAAGTCTAATGGGGGAAGAATGGCTGACACGTTGACTGCCTTCGATAGACGAAAAAAAACCCAAGCGGTCTAACCTAACCCCCAGGGCGGACCCCAACCGAAAGGCGCTAGACGGACTAAGGGCAAGCGAGATAAAGAAAGCAGCTGGCCCTATGTGTAAAACCTTGCCGCGGGAGAGTCTTTCTCCAATGAGAATAAAGAAAGTTTTTGGGCAAGACAAGAAAGGAACTCGCCCTTTGACACCAAGGGATAAGAGCTGATTGCTGGCGATGACTTGGTGAAGGGAATCTATGAGAGAAGGTTCTCGAACCGGGTTACGACCAAATAGAGCGCGGAACCAACGAGTTCAGTCGAACAAGGTAACGAGTCTAAGGGAAGGATCAAGCTTGAAAGGAATGGACGGGCGTAGGCTTAATAGTGAACGCAGACCCCCCTGCTTATAGATATGAGATCAATGACAACAATAAAAGAAAGATGTCGAGAGAAAGTCTTAGCCCAACAAATGCGTTGCGAAGAGAGATCGAAGACGAAGATTTTCTGACGCAGTGCGGGCACTGGATGGAAAAGACAGATAAAGGAAGAACCCACCGGAAGGGCATACCTCAAGGGGCACCAATCTCCCCCGGCAAAGATCTATCTGCGCGAAGCCGACCTATGGATAGAAAGATGCAGGAAAGGAAAATGAAAGAAGAAATCCAAATTTGCTTGGGGAGTGTGAGATAGGCAGACGGGGAGTACGCAGCCGAACAACCGCTGGGGTTTCCAGCAGTGATAGCTGAACTAATCAGATGGGCCGCCCCAAACCTGGAGCTGACATTTAAATCGGAAATCAACATCGGGTCCCGGCTATCCGAAAAACGCAGACTGAAGCGGAAGATCACAAAATGCAAGACAACAAGGGGGTCGTTAGACCGCCGCTTGCGCGAAGGAAGAAGCTAATCAATCAGAATTGAGACAGGGAGGAGAGGCGAAAGAGAGATTTTCGAGCCTGCAAGCAGCAAGCAACAACGGCTTTTCAGCCGTTGCGCGCTAGCTTGTAGTTTAGGGGTATAGTAGGGGTGCCCCTTTCTCAAACTTTTTGTTAATATAAGGTAAGCTTTTTGGAACCAACGTTTTGGAGTTTTCCCCAACCAACCTATACCTTACTAATAAAAAGGGGCTTCCCTTTTTCAGCTGCATTGCACTGCCGCATAAACAATGGATCCGCTGGGCTGGATGAGCAACCTTCTATCTGGCCTCTGTACCAATAGTAGAGTGGCTTGCTACTTTCAATCAGAAAAGGAAGATTGAGCAAGGCAAAGGAGAAAGGAGTTGTCCCCTCTTCTCTGGTAACCCGCCGCCGCATATGTAGAAAAAGAAGGAGCGGAGAAGGAAGAACAACCGTTTGACTTTGGCACATGAGGTGGCGGGTTTGGCTAGGTAACATAATGGAAATGTATCGGACTGCAAATCCTGGAATGACGGTTCGACCCCGTCCTTGGCCTCGAGGAGTGGTGAGCAGCACGGAACTTGTTTCAATCAAATGGCATAGTATTAGGGTAGGAGGCTTTCCTTTGTTATAGAAATCCACAGACAACATTCTGGAACTTCCAAACCAAAGAAATGCAAGATGAGAAGGAGCTTTTTACGTTACGCTTCAATAGAATGAATTCGGTAAGGGTAGAATAGGCCCTATGGTCGATCGAAGGTGCTGTGCCACTTGAACTCAAATCTATCTGACCTTCAATCCATCTTTGTCCAGCCAGCTCATAACAAAATGGTAGACCAATCTCAGGGCTGACACAACCGAATTGGTTGAGGAAAAGGAACCCCCAGCGACCAAGCACTCCCGCCCCCAAAAGCGGAGACCGAAGAACCGCCAGGTTGTCGAGGACACGTCTGAAGAGGAGGCGGGCGCCCTCTAAGTTGACCACCCTACCCACTAATGGACTATGAGGGGGGGGAAGGCGAACGGGAACCGACCGAAAACCCGAACCGCTTGACTGACCCCTTCATAGTCCATTCATGTTGGTTGGGGATGGCTGGAACCAATCAGAAGTGCAAATCGCGCAAGCGAAGCCGGGAAACGGACCGCAGCGCAACGACTAGGACTCGTGTCGGAGGAGTTTTGAGCGTGAGCTAACACTCATGCAGCGGCAAGGACCCGCAACTCTCGAAGGGGCCACCAACCGCCCGAATCACTGTAGCAAACCCTCTCTTTACTCAATGGATAGCGCTTATTCTCTTTCAATCAACAAAATGAGAAATCCAAAAAAGAGGTCTTTATTGAAGAGGCTTTGCACCTGAAATAGGACTAATGCAGATCCAGAAGAATGGTCTGGGCTTTCGAAAAGATGAAGATGCAAGGGGTAAAGAGACAGTCTTTTGAACAACCAAGCTGACATAAGGATTCTAGCTCGCGCCCACTTAGAGCAGATGGAGATTCTCGGACGGGGAAAAGCGGCACTCGACATCTATTAAACAAGACCAAGAACAAAGCCATACCATGCCCTCGGGAGAAAGTAGTGATGATTGCCATGAATGCTGCCCTCGAGGACGTGTACAAGAAGGTCTTTGCCGATTCCTATCAACATGGTGCATCTCAACGTAGAGGGGCGTGAAAAGTGGAGACTTTGACCGAATGAATAGGGATCAATTGATAGACATTTTTCTTGAGGAAGAGAATCCAGGATGAACGCTTTTTTCATTCGCTATGCGCTGACTGGATGCGTACTCGCGTGATCAATCGATGGACGGGGGAATTGCGTGAATGATGAGACCGGCCTAACCTAAAGTCAAGGCTCTTCCCTCTCTTGATGGCGAATCTTGATTGACTGACACTAGGAACCGATTCGGAGAAAGAAGAAGCATGGCATGAGATAGGCGGCGGAGAAATTTCCGATAGCGAATTACTTGACTCGATGGATGGAGGGAGAGCCCTCCAACTCAAGCACGAAATCAATGTTGAGTCAACAATCATCGAGAGGGGTACCACCAAGCGAGATCGAGACCAGCCCCTTGTATAGGTATAGGGTTCCAAACCTGCGCTTCTTCAAATATCCCAACAATCTAAATAAAGTAGGGACTTCAAAGCTTGACTAAGAAGGGAGAAAGTTGACTTTGAGAAAGAAAAGGGGCGCCCTAGCTGCAATCAAAAAACAGCGCTAACGAGCAAGAAAGGGCCCCTTACTATAGATAGGGCCTTAGCGCTTTACTAATAACAAACATATATAGGGCTGACTTTTTTCAGCTTGATCGGAATCGATTCTATGATTGAATAGCAGAAGTGCTACTTAGTAGTAGAAACTCGGAGAGACAGACAGAGAGGGGACTCTTTCATACCTGCTAACTCCTAGGATGAGAAGTAGGTCCCTTGTTTTTGGCAGGAAGAGTTCCAGCCTTTGTTGCCCCTCGGTAGAGTGAGTCTACTTAGCGAACTGGCAGGACGCGGAGATCTATTGATCAATATGAATCTCGAGAGTGGATGGTTGATCGCCGCCTCCTTGTCCTGGAGGCTCTCCGGCCGGGGAGGGGCTTGCTATCGTAACCTTTTCTCCCGGTGTATGTGAAAAAGAGTGACGAACTCATTTTTCTTCGGTCATAGGTTGGTCCAAAGAACGAGAGTCGGCTTCCAACATGTTGTCCGTTGTTCCTCAGTAGCTCAGTGGTAGAGCGGTCGGCTGTTAACCGATTGGTCGTAGGTTCGAATCCTACTTGGGGAGATTTTGGAGTTATCGCTTTTCTGACCTAGCGCTTGCCTCCGGTGGTGTCCTTCTCCTTTGTTTCTAAACTAGCAGAATCGTGGGACATCAAAAGCGGTAAGTTGATTGTTGGTTTTTATTCCTCACTCTCGTATAGGAACACTTGGTTCGTTCCATTCTTAGGGAAGGATCCACTGGAAAGACTGGAGTGGTATCTTCATTAGCCGGAAGGAATTAGTCTCCACTAGCGTCATTCGAAGAACGAACAAGAAAAGGCTTACTGTTTAGGATAGATGGATGTGGCCCAATGGCTAAAGCTCTGCCAGCTTCTTGTAGACTGAACTCTCTTCTCTTTAGGCTCCGAGTTCTTTTTGGGGGGGATGGTCTAATTTACTAGTGGCAACGAAGTTCTTAAATGACTAGATTCTCCCGGAACGCTAGCGTCGCTAATCGTCTTAGTTCCCTGAAATGAAATCAATAAGCTTTTTGATTGATTCAGGGCGCCGCCCCCCTTCAACGAATTAGAACCCATTGAGGGGGGCCTCGGCCCGGGAAGGGGAGAGTGGCCGAGTGGTCAAAAGCGGCAGACTGTAAATCTGTTGAAGTTTTTCTACGTAGGTTCGAATCCTGCCTCTCCCACTTGGTTGTTGTAGACTTCAGAGAAGAGAAAAGAGGCATTCGTCAGCGTAGGAAGGCCAACCGAGCGAAGCTCTTTCTTTTTTTGGCCGTGCCGTAAAGTGAAATTGTATCGTATGCTAGTTAGAGAGGTTAGCGAACTACTACGATTTATAGATTTCCCATCTATATCCAATCCCAATGAGAATAGAAGCG
>NW_026715511.1:0-29955 GCF_029784015.1 Lycium ferocissimum | reverse complement strand
AATAATGGGACCTAAAGCCTATGACTTCTCCAATAAGTCATGTATAATAATAGTTTCCAAATTCCAAGTTTACCCTCGATATTCCATGCCAATAATATTATAAGCGACTTGCGCACCCAACCAAACTAAAATATAACCTCGTCCTCAACTTCCCGCCATTAACTCGAAATATTCAAATGTGCAAAAATGCGAGGTGTAACAGATATGATCTCCTATGATATAGTGCGACATGACATTATATGATAAGGTATGTCATAATACGCTCTACATTTTTACGTGTCTACGATAAGAGATATTTTCCTAAGGTAAGCACACATAGTATCCCACTCGAAAAGGGCCTTCCTATGTACGGGGTTATTTTCTCGACTTCATTATATATCCTCGGAACCTATGACATGGTGATCCTTACTTATGTTTATTCTTGCATAGTTTACCTCCACGCCTTACATACTTGGTACACTATTTGTGATCGACGTCCCTTCTTGGACGACGCGTTCATGCCGCCAGTAGTCGTCACAGGACTCGGACTGCGGTTTCTAGAGTTCTATCAAGCAATGAATAGCGAGCTCCGCTTCGGAGCCACCTTTTTGGTACTACTTTGTATATGTATTCGGGCACGCGCACTACCCTTCCTATGTATATGTATACTATGTTAGAGGCTCGTAGACAACTATACTACAGTAGATGTTTTGTGTTCTGATTGTCCTGGTCGCTGTATAATGTATTGTCAAAGCTGGCTAGTCTATGTATATTATTATGTTACCAATGTATATTTTTTTTTAAAAAAAAAAGAGTGGTGTAGTTCATATGGCCCACTTAGTAATAAAGGTAATATGATAGACAAGGGGTGTCCGGTACAAGTATCGGGCGCCCGTCGCGGCCCTAGTTGGGTCGTGACACTCTTGTATTGCAAAACGAGCACCAATGATCTTGCATCCTTTCGACAATAACTCCGGTATCTATAGTTAACTAGCTAACTCCTAATAAATCTCAATGTACCGAAACTTGGGGGTGTAATAGTTCCATTTCTATTGCGTATTCGCGTACATACATTCATATCCTTGATCATTTACCTTTTGTATCTATTTTTGTATTCGTATTCGTATTCATATCTCCTTTCATGCTCATGCTCATATCATATACATAGCCCTTACTTGGCATTTACATGGTCTTAACATATTCGTACTCTAATTGATGTCATACACATAGCATAGTCGTACTCTTATCGATGTCATGTACATAGCATAATCGTACTCATATAGATGTCATATACATAGCTTATTCGTACTCATATAGATGTCATATACATAGCTTATTCGTACTCATATAGATGTCATATACATAGCTTACTATATAGCGTACCCGACCACGAAGGTTCGGTGTTTCACGTACCTGGCCCTACCAAGGCTCAGTGCCTGGCCCTACCAAGGCTCAGGGTTGTTCGTACCTAGCCCTACCAAGCTCGTTGTTAATCGTACCCAAGCTATGAACAGGGTGTGCGCGCGCGTCATCATATAGATATACATATATACATACTTACTATATTCTACCCGGCCATATAAGCTCTGGGTTCACAATAGCCTCCTTGGCACACATACATATAAGCTCGTATCTAACTTTAGCCTTTTTACTATCGTCATTCATTACCTTTTATCCTTAGAGTATTACTCGTCGTATAAGGAACTTAGCACAATCCTATCATTTGAGCATCTTTAGCTTAATAACTTCTCGAGCTAGGATCATTAGAGAGTATCATGAACTCATGAGAAGATGAACATTTGGCCAAAGAACCATGCCTTATGAAAGAAGGGTTAGCCTTACATACCTTTCCGTGCAATTATTCTATCACTTGTGCGTTCCTCTTCAAGGCTCACGTTTCTACCTTCATTGAAGTGCATACTCATATTAGATGATGGATAGCATTTAACATTCATGACTAATTCTAGAGAAAATCGGACGGCATCTCCTTTATCAACTCCCAAACATCAATAATAACGTTCACAATATCATCACAATAGCCTTTAGCCAACTACATTACTCTTACTTCACAATTCTCTTCACTTTATTCATAATCATAGTCATAACTTGACAATACATTCATTCACATACAATGTCGATTTCCATACTCTCACTATCATTTATAACATGATCATATTACCAAGCATCAAGAATCGTAACTCATTCCAAACATTTACTCAAAAGTGATACTATTCACACATTCATGACCCATTCCTTATATTCTTTTGTAATCCAAGTGTTTCAACTTCCAAATACTTTAAACAACATGGAAACATCATAAAACTTACCTTAGATGGTGTATGATTGAACCTTGGTGGCATATACCTCACTTGAGCAAAACCACAGATTTTCCTTCACTTGAATTCTTTGCTTTTGATGAACTTTAATGGGTTTCCTTACTTTGATTCACTTGTTTTGATGATTAGAACCTTTGATTTCCCTTGGATTCTTGTTCATGAAATATATATGATGCCCTAGAAGTCTTAGAGAGAAGTGGAGAGATGTTGGGAATGAAATAATAAAGTTGGGAACACATTTAAAGACTTGAAACATTTCAGCCCGTCGGGTGTTCCACGGTCCGTGGAACCCAGTGTGGTCCGTGAAGCTGGTCGTGGTTCATGACCAGCCAGTTGGCTTCTCTGCTGGCAGTTCCACGGACCCATCCACGTCCGTGGAACACAATGTCTTGGCCGTGGAACCCAGCGGAAATGGAACTCACTGTTTCACCAAGTTTGATCCCGTCGTCTCGTTTGATCTCCAATCCTTATGGAACCTTCTTAGCACTTGTTTGTTTATTACTTCATTAACAATCTAAGGGGCGTTATAACTCTCCCCCAATACATCATTAAGTTGTCATCCACTTACTACTCATAACTCCTTTCCGATACTTACCGCATACATGGCCTTCTCTTGGCAACTTTCTCGTCTAACATCGAATGTCTTTCAAATCTTATTTAGAATCATCAAATGCTATTTCTTACTTATTGAAATATCATATACCTCATATTCCTCATTAGCCTACTCACTGTGCATCAACGAAATTTTTTTTTCGAGGTGTAACAGCTTGATAGGGGTTATAGTAAGAGAACCAGATCCTCAGGTGCTGTTAGTGAGTTCAAAGGGGGGTCAGAGGCAGCAGTATTCTAGACACTTCAGCCATTCAACAGCTAGTGCACCTTCACTATTTGCAGGCTAGAGATTTGATCGACCTATTTATTTCGGGCCGGGTCAGAGTTCCAGAGCTTCGGGTTGCCAGTATAGGGGTGATCAGATGAGGCCACCTTAACCGGGTGATCAGATGAGGCCACCTTTACCATGATGTACTCAGTGTGGTAAATTACATTCGGGACCGATATTTTTGGTTCGTATGCTTGTTATGCCTACGGTCGGAAGGTGCCATATGATGCGTGATTGTCCATTGAGAGGTGGTAGAGGTATAGTTCGACCTACAAGATTAGCGACTAGTTCTTCATCATCTCGTACGTCCTGCGGGGCAAAGCTCACATCGAGCCGTGGTAGAGGAGGGGGGCGTCTAGTTAGGCCCCTCGAAACCATATTTATGCGCTGGTTGGACGACGAGGTTCGTGAGTCTTCGTCGATATTGATTACGAGTATATTATCGGTATCTTCTCATGATGTGTATGTATTGATTGATCCGGAGTTCTACATTGTCATATGTTACTCCCTTATCGAGCAAAGTTGGTAGATTTTGATGTTATTCGGGTGCCTCTTGTTATGCCAACCCGTTGATAAACCTTATCCAAAAATTGTGTGGTTACACCCGAGACTTAGTGACCCTGGTCTGCGTCACACCCCGATTCTACTAGGGCCGAGCGAACCCGCTAACTTTCGTAATACACATAGATGGGCACCCATGACATAAGCCCATACATTCGGAGGGCCGAGCGAACCCGCCGACTCTTATTGCACATATGAACTACGCCGTTTTTTTTTTTTTTCAACTAGCGGTAACATAAATAACGCAAATATGACCATAGACTAATAAGCGCTACGATTTTACTATACGACGACGGGGACAATCAAGAGTACAAACAACTACGTACATATCTCGTCTACGAGCCTCTAACATAGTACACATATACATAGGAAGGGCGGGTACCGCCGTGCCCGAATATATACACAAAAGTAATACCAAGGGACGGGGGCTCCGAAACAACCGGAGCGCCGCAAAAATGCCGCCGAGAAAACTCCTAGGGATCAACTCCGGCTATCTGGCCGACTCGCGCGCATGAAAAGCGCCCACATGAAGGGGCGTCAGTACAAATAGTGTACCGAGTATGTAAGACACAGAAAGTAACGTAAACAAGAGCATAGATTATAAATAGCAATATCGAGGGGTCATGGATATATACACTGAGACAAGAATGTAACCTGTGCATAGGAACGCCCTTTTCGGTCTGATATCATGCATGCTTGTTGCCTTTTTAGAAAAAGGATATTTCTTTTCATAGTCATAGTATCAAAGCATAGCATAGTATATCATAGTATCATAGCAGAGCATAGTAAATCATAGCATCATAGCATAGCATAGTAAATCATAGCACCGAATATATCGGCCTGCCCACATAGTATAATTCCCGCGTCCGGGCATCCCGCGTCCGGGATGATATCAAGTCAAGTACGGATACATGCACCGTGAGTAACCCAGCGCTCATAGCGCTCTGCCCTTTTCCCCTTTTCCCCAAATACGCTTTTATACATATATATATATATATATCATAGCATGCGGGGAGCCCAAGAGAAATCGGTACTTATCGGAGTGACGTAAGGTCGGAACCCTCCGATCGCTTTATGGAGTAATCATGGTCGCTTTGTCTCACCTTGAAGGGACGATAATCATAAGGCGAGACTATCAACATAGAACGTGTCATAGCATATCGGATTATAGACAGGCATAGCCGACATCGTAGAATCACAAGTAACGGGGAATCATAGTCACCATAGAATCATAGTAGTCATAGGATCACGCGTCTTCGTAGGATCGTAGTCGTCATGGGATCGTAGTATTCATAGGAGCATAGGCATCCTAGGTTCATAGTCATCATAAGATTATAGTCATTGTTTAGGTCATAAAAATTGGCAACATCATAAAACTTAGTTTTTAAAGAAAATGTATGTTTTGGAAAATGGCAATATTGAAAACTTGGTTTTTGAAGAGAAAGAATATTTTGGAAAACACTTGTAAACTTTCAGTGAGGAAAAATCATGTATTGGTGTTAAGGGCTTAGTTAAAACAATTCTTATTTAATAGTCGAAAAGATGTCCAAAAGTTTCCTTACATTATAGAATGAAAGTAAGCTAAATGGAACAATAAGAAAGGATTCGGGAATAGCGGGCCCACCTCGAGTCGACGAGGCGGCGTATCAAATTTACGTACATTACGTTCATAGCGTCACTTGGGAGGGTCTTAGGGTAATCGGGTCTTATTTGGGTAAGTTCTGGATGCTAAAGAAGTTTTTCCGACGTTTCGCGCAAGTTCTAATTCAATTCTACTGAATGAATAGTAACTATTTTCAGTCTTAGATTCCGAGAAAAGGAATGGTCTCCGGACACGTAGTCGACTTAGTACGTCTAAGACATGCCATAGAAAGAAGGGTGAAGCCTTACATACCTCGTTTCGCTCCTTATGGCGCTCCAAATTCAAGCTCCAACTTCGCCAGAATCTACAATTTGGTCATATTTACCAAATGTTAGTTCAAGTGTCTAGAAGTAAAATCTCAAAGCGACACTTGTCTACCGAAATTTCGTGGAGACTTCCTCTCGTAAATACATCATTCCCCAAAATCATCTTAGTCAATTCTCATCAACAACAATCCGGGAATTCAACCCGGCCAAACTAACAACACAATATCAACAACCATACTAGCAATTTCCATATTCAATCCAAGTTACATTCTAACAACTTAATCAATATACTACTTCCTTCAAGACTTCCAAACTCCAATGAAAACAATAACAACCTAATAATCCATATGCCAACAACATCATACAAGTCTCATTATCTTCCATGCATGCAAGATTCATTATATTCCATTTACATGAACTTTACATAACAAGTCTCCAACTATCACAACTTCACTAAACTCATTAAGCTTCTATTTGCAACATGAAATCCATAATATAACAACCAAGATATTAAATAAAACATGCTCTCCATTCATTCATAAATCAACACAACTTCACTTCTTAGCCATTAAATCCTTACTTTACATCATTGAACTTACCATAATAACAACTACAATGCTAAGTAAAATTAATTCACCACACCCTTCCATAAGCTATGCCATTCGGCCAACATCATATGAATATGGCTACAACTTCTCAAAATTTATTCAACTTCCATTATCAACATGGCTTCCACAACAATAACCACCAAATACTAGATAGAATGCTTAAGACATAGTTCAACACACACCTAGACACACACACGGCCACCCCTCTAAATTCATGTTCTCCATGAATTCCATTCATTTTCATACACTATGACATGCACAAGCATCCATAACATGAAAAGGAAGTAAATTCTTACCTTGTTCTTCAATTCTTCACTTGGCTAGAATTTTCAACTATATGAATATAAGTTATTCTTGCTCCACCAATCACCCCACTTTGCTTAGGACCCTTCAAGGGATTGTTTGGCTATGAAAACAAGTTGGAAGCTTTCTCTCTTCCTCTTTTCTTTTTTTCCTTTTCTCTCTCGGTTTCTCTTCCTCTCAAAGGGCCGAATGGCCTCTTTCTTGTTTTCTCTAATTTCTTTTGGTTCTCTCTTGAATTCTCTAGATGAATACATGGCCCCTTATTTATTTACCACATGGAAATTAATTTTCCATGGGCTTGGACTTAACCTTGGCCGGTTGGGCCTCTCTTTCTCCTTCTCTTTTTTTAATTCCAAGCCCAATTATTCCATGTCCATTCCTTGTATTTCATGCAACTACTTTTCCGAATTCCAAATTTACCCTTCGTCTTCTTCCATAATTCCACGAAACATATCGCGAATTCTCCTTTATGCCCTTGACCTTTCTTAATAATTCCGCCTCTAAATTCTTCATAAGCCATTTGTATGCTTAACAAAATGAAAATAGGGCCTTGCTTGTCGTCCTCCCGCAATTGTCTTGAATTATCCGATTGCACAAAATGCGGGATGTAACATCCTCCCCCTTTAGAACATTCGTCCTCGAATGTTAAACTGGCCTCATAGGGTATTGTGACACTTTGGGGAGGTCTCCTTCTCATGCTAGTCTAATCCGTCCCAACCTACACGACTTCTATAGAGTTTCCAACCTAATACGCTCAGTGATATAAGGCGCGATATATATATATAACATTGTAAAACCTAAATTAGTCGATACATATATATATTATGGAAGAATACTAGTAATATACCTGTACGGAGCCGGGGGATAGCTCGGATCCCGTCGGTCGGCCTACTACCCTCGTGGGCCGAACCCTACCGCCACGTCGAGATGGGCGGTCGCGCATAAAATGACCCGGCCCGGCAAGGCATAGCAAACATCTGTACCCGCGCGACACGGCCCCGCATGTAATCTACGGCACTGAAGGCATCGTGATACGGGTGGTCTTCTCTGGCTAGACTCACCGCTATACCGGGGACCCGAAACTCCATAGCCCTGACCTAACCCGGCGGGCTGAGCTTGATCTCTATCATACCTCCGCGGGCAATCGCGCATCACATGGCCAATCTGACCACAAACAAAGCAAGCTCCTGTATATAGGTAACACTGTCCAGAGTGTGGCCTGTCACATCGCGCGCACCGCGGTGGGGGTAGCCCCGTACTGCTGAAGTCGGCTCTATGCCGGGACCCCAAAACTCTGGCACTCCGATCCGGTCCTGAATGCTCAAAATGCTCCTGTACCTGTCCCCTTTCGTACTCCCTTCTAGCCCTTTTTCTCGCGACCCCCATCACCAAATTCCATGCCCCGTCGTGAGCCCGAGTGGCTACTATTTGGGTTAACGAAGAATGACCGTCTCTCCGCCCTCCCCGAATTGAAGCCTCAGGTGGGGGAACTGGAGGTGCTGGAGCTGGGGTGGGAGCTCCTTCTTGCTCTCCTGACATCGGCGGAGTGCGAATAGCACGAGAGGTGGCCTCGTTATAGACTCACCCTCCTCAAGATTTACCGGTCTCCGCCTTTCGTCGCTATCTTATCCTTCTCGGCGGCCGTTGCTTTCATCTTCACGTGCGTCGGCCGAAAATGTAACACCGAATTAGAAAGAAGGAAAACCTCTTATTATAGCTCTATCGCACGATCTAGGATACAAGGAAGGTCAAATTTCCTAAATGCCTGCAGACCTCCTCGTCTATAAGTGTGGCGCGCTACACACCCATAAACAGGACTCTACTGGACACGGCTCGTAGACAAACCCCTAGGACCGACCTGCTCTGATACCACTTTGTCACACCCCGATTCTACTAGGGTGTGATGGGCACCCGACCCCATAATCGGAGCCGAGCGAACCCGCTGACTCTTATTGCACATATGAACTACGCCGTTTTTTTTTTTTTCAACTAGCGGTAACATAAATAACGCAAATATGACCATAGACTAATAAGCGCTACGATTTTACTATACAGCGACGGGGACAATCAAGAGTACAAACAGCTATCGTACATATCTCGTCTACGAGCCTCTAACATAGTACACATATACATAGGAAGGGCCGGCATCGCCGTGCCCGAATATATACACAAAAGTAATACCAAGGGACCGGGGCTCCGAAACAACCGGAGCGCTGCGCAAAAATGCCGCCGAGAAAACTCCTAGGGATCAACTCCGGCCATCTCTGGCCGACTCGCGCGGCATGAAACGCAGCGCCCACATGAAGGGGCGTCAGTACAAATAGTGTACCGAGTATGTAAGACACAGAAAGTAACGTAAACAAGAGCATAGATTATAAATAGCAATATCGAGGGGTCATGGATATATACACTGAGACAAGAATGTAACCTCGTGCATAGGAACGCCCTTTTCGTGCCGGATATCATGCATGCTTGTTGCCTTTTTAGAAAAAGGATATTTCTTTTCATAGTCATAGTATCAAAGCATAGCATAGTATATCATAGTATCATAGCGAGCATAGTAAATCATAGCATCATAGCATAGCATAGTAAATCATAGCACCGAATATATCGGCTCGCCCACATAGTATAATCCCGCGTCCGGGCATCCCGCGTCCGGGATGATATCAAGTCAAGTACGGATACATGCACCGTGAGTATAACCCAGCGCTCATAGCGCTCTGCCCTTTTTCCCAGTTTTCCCCAAATACAGTTTTATACATATATATATATATCATAGCATGCAGGGGAGCCCAAGAGAAATCAGGTACTTATCGGAGTGACGTAAGGTCGGAACCCTCCGATCGCTTTATGGAGTAATCATGGTCGCTTTGTCTCACCTTGAAGGGACGATAATCATAAGGCGAGACTATCAACATAGAACGTGTCATAGCATATCGGATTATAGACGGGGCATAGGCCGACATCGTAGAATCACAAGTAAAGGGAATCATAGTCACCATAGAATCATAGTAGTCATAGGATCACAGTCTTCGTAGGATCGTAGTCGTCATGGGATCGTAGTATTCATAGGAGCATAGGCATCCTAGGTTCATAGTCATCATAAGATTATAGTCATTGTTTAGGTCATAAAAATTGGCAACATCATAAAACTTAGTTTTTAAAGAAAATGTATGTTTTGGAAAATGGCAATATTGAAAACTTGGTTTTTGAAGAGAAAGAATATTTTGGAAAACACTTGTAAACTTTCAGTGAGGAAAAATCATGTATTGGTGTTAAGGGCTTAGTTAAAACAATTCTTATTTAATAGTCGAAAAGATGTCCAAAAGTTTCCTTACATTATAGAATGAAAGTAAGCTAAATGGAACAATAAGAAAGGATTCGGGAATAGCGGGCCCACCTCGAGTCAGACGAGGCGGCGTATCAAATTTACGTACATTACGAGTTCATAGCGTCACTTGGGAGGGTCTTAGGGTAATCGGGTCTTATTTGGGTAAGTTCTGGATGCTAAAGAAGTTTTTCCGACGTTTCGCGCAAGTTCTAATTCAATTCTACTGAATGAATAGTAACTATTTTCAGTCTTAGATTCCGAGAAAAGGAATGGTCTCCGGACACGTAGTCGACTTAGTACGTCTAAGACATGCCATAGAAAGAAGGGTGAAGCCTTACATACCTCGTTTCGCTCCTTATGGCGCTCCAAATTCAAGCTCCAACTTCGCCGTAATCTACAATTTGGTCATATTTACCAAATGTTAGTTCAAGTGTCTAGAAGTAAAATCTCAAAGCGACACTTGTCTACCGAAATTTCGGCAGCACTTCCTCTCGTAAATACATCATTCCCCAAAATCATCTTAGTCAATTCTCATCAACAACAATCCGGGAATTCAACCCGGCCAAACTAACAACACAATATCAACAACCATACTAGCAATTTCCATATTCAATCCAAGTTACATTCTAACAACTTAATCAATATACTACTTCCTTCAAGACTTCCAAACTCCAATGAAAACAATAACAACCTAATAATCCATATGCCAACAACATCATACAAGTCTCATTATCTTCCATGCATGCAAGATTCATTATATTCCATTTACATGAACTTTACATAACAAGTCTCCAACTATCACAACTTCACTAAACTCATTAAGCTTCTATTTGCAACATGAAATCCATAATATAACAACCAAGATATTAAATAAAACATGCTCTCCATTCATTCATAAATCAACACAACTTCACTTCTTAGCCATTAAATCCTTACTTTACATCATTGAACTTACCATAATAACAACTACAATGCTAAGTAAAATTAATTCACCACACCCTTCCATAAGCTATGCCATTCGGCCAACATCATATGAATATGGCTACAACTTCTCAAAATTTATTCAACTTCCATTATCAACATGGCTTCCACAACAATAACCACCAAATACTAGATAGAATGCTTAAGACATAGTTCAACACACACCTAGACACACACACGGCCACCCCTCTAAATTCATGTTCTCCATGAATTCCATTCATTTTCATACACTATGACATGCACAAGCATCCATAACATGAAAAGGAAGTAAATTCTTACCTTGTTCTTCAATTCTTCACTTGGCTAGAATTTTCAACTATATGAATATAAGTTATTCTTGCTCCACCAATCACCCCACTTTGCTTAGGACCCTTCAAGGGATTGTTTGGCTATGAAAACAAGTTGGAAGCTTTCTCTCTTCCTCTTTTCTTTTTTTCCTTTTCTCTCTCGGTTTCTCTTCCTCTCAAAGGGCCGAATGGCCTCTTTCTTGTTTTCTCTAATTTCTTTTGGTTCTCTCTTGAATTCTCTAGATGAATACATGGCCCCTTATTTATTTACCACATGGAAATTAATTTTCCATGGGCTTGGACTTAACCTTGGCCTCTTTGGGCCTCTCTTTCTCCTTCTCTTTTTTTTTTCCAATTCCAAGCCCAATTATTCCATGTCCATTCCTTGTATTTCATGCAACTACTTTTCCGAATTCCAAATTTACCCTTCGTCTTCTTCCATAATTCCACGAAACATATCGCGAATTCTCCTTTATGCCCTTGACCTTTCTTAATAATTCCGCCTCTAAATTCTTCATAAGCCATTTGTATGCTTAACAAAATGAAAATAGGGCCTTGCTTGTCGTCCTCCCGCAATTGTCTTGAATTATCCGATTGCACAAAATGCGGGATGTATCCCTCATCATTGGGATTCAAACCAATGACTTAATAGGTTAATCAAAATACGAACCATCATATAACATATAGCCAAATCGTAGTCGGCGTAACACATCATTAATATATACTTCCCGAATATGAACCGGACACATCACTCCTGAATACATATCAAACCGAACTTCGAAATTTTAGTTACCAAATACAGTAAAACATCAATAATCACGAACCATCATTCATAAAAATCGTAGTCAAATCAGATTTTCTTCTTATCACTCGGAACATATCAAACCGAACTTCGATAAATAAGTGATCATAAAAATCTCGGGGTGATCATACGGGGTCGGAAAGATAGTCATATTGAATTCTTTCAAAAGCCATCGAACTATACGAGAAGAAAGTCGCGATCCACGGACGAGCATCAACCCAATCCGGGCCCGCCTATGAAAATTAAAGTCATTATACGTCATGAAATCATTTGCGAAGATATCAAAGCGATCCGAGCCCTTTCTTGAAAGTTACGGTCGTTCGTAGTTTCGGAATCGTTTAGGAACAAAACTCTTTTGAAAACAAAACTCTTCTGAAAACAAAACTCTTATGCGACCTTAGAAATTTAGTCATACAAAAGACATAAGGATCATAATTCGGCTACATTAAGAATACGAATATCAAGAAACAAATATGAATCGTTTGCGAACTTATCAAAGCAATCCGGTTCTGTCCATGAAAGTTACGGACATTTTTAGACATAAGATCCTTTCGGAACAAACCGTTTACACAAAAGATTTCAAATCCAATCCTATCAAAGACATACGGATCATAGCTTGACCATATTAAGGATGCCAATATCAAGAAGCAAATATGAATCATAAACATGCTCGGATTTTTTTTTAAGAATAGAATTACCCCCAAGGCTCATAACATATCACAACTTACTTGCGTCTAGGACATGCCAAAAGGAAAGAAGGATAAGCTTCACATACCTCGTCCGCTTTCTAAGCTATTCCGAACTTAAGTCTCGGCTTCTCAAAATCTACAATATCGTCATTAGACACCAAGCATTAGTCATAGGCACCTCGGAATCCCATTTTAAGCTCGCACTTTATTTACAGAAATTTGGGCAGCATTTCCCTAGTAAATTCAACACCCCGAGAATTTAACTCGCCAATTCTTCAACAATAATACCAATAACCAAATAAACAACATCAACAACCAATTCAAAACGCATTCTAACGTCAATAGCTTTTTCTACATAATTCGACAACATTCCATTTACATTCAAATCAACATATATAATCAATCCAACATCATCACTCACGCGTTTCAATACTAATCCGAAACCATTCAAGGACATTTCAAACAATCCGCACATATTCAAAACAACCCAACCAAAACATAAGGCAACCCGAAACCTTCCAAGTCCAAGGAAATATCAACAACGCATTTCTTTTCTTCCAAATTCATAAACCATACTAACAATCCATACTTTAACAACATTAATCTGATAAATACAAGGAACTATATTAAGATCACATTAGGTTCCAAAACATCCCACAAACGATTATAACTTCAATATGAACCATTAAACTTTCATTTGCATCATAGAACCCACAACACAACAACCCAAACACCAAATAAAATTTGTCCTTCATCCTTAACCAACACCACACATATACGGCCAAATCCACAACAATTATAACTTCAACTTGAATCATTCAATACCTTCATTCTCACCACATAATCGATAACAACAACAACCAAAATACTAAGTAAAATCAATTCGCCATAACTTGCCAAATCGGCCCATTTTTGGCCACACATCACATACATAAATTTCATGACTTTCATCCATTTTTACACACACAACAACACACAAACATGCTAACTACAATTACTTCACCACTCTTACACAACACACACTTGTACACGGCCACACACACACACACACGACTACACTTCCACATGCATAATTTCGTGAATTTCATTCTTTTCCACATATCACAACATGTACAAATCACTCACAACACATGATAGAAGATTAAATCTTACCCTTCTCCACTTCACTTCTTCATTCGGCTAGAGGTGTACATAGCAACAACGAATGATTTATTTGTTCTAACAACTACTCCACGTTGTAGAGGACCTTCCAATTGGTAGAGAAACTAGAAGAAAATATTTTTTTTGGATCACTATTCATGGTCTTCCATTTGCTCACCATGGCCGAAAGTCCCAAGCTTTTTCTCCAAGCTTCTCAAATGTTCTAATTGTTGAAAAGATGAATAATATGCTTACTTAGTCATCTTTTAATCACATATAATATGTATCCATGTGGCCCATGGCCCACACCCCACACATGGCCACATATGGCCATTCTCATGAAATAATTAGTTTCCAAAATTTCACTTCTAGCCCTTAATTTTCATGAAATGCCTAACTTTTCATAATTCACTTTTAACCCCAAATTTTTCCTTATTCCAAATTTACCCTTAACACTCCATGCCAATGAAAAGATGAATATGCAACTTGTGCATTAACACAAAATCAACAAAACCGGAAATTAAAAGTCTTGTCCATAACTTGTCGCAACCAACTTAAAATATTCCAACGTACAAAATACGAGGTATAACATCCTTTCCCCCTTTAGAACATTCGTCCTCGAATGTTCAACTTGTCGTATGGGGTCTTAAGGATCTCGATTCAAACTTTTCCTTCTTGTAATTCTCTTTTACTCGACTTGTAACATTCTAGGCACATTATCTCGTGTCGTCTCTTAATCTTTAACTCAAACCCTTCCTTATTCGTTCCATAGCTTGTTTTTTCGTTTCACACTTGCCTTTGTATTCTAGCTACATAGATCACATCATAGCTTTGGCCACTTTCTCACTGGGCTTTACTTATTTTCATAACAATCCTCGTTATATTCACATTATCCCGTTCGTACTCGATCTCATAGTGTAACACTTCTTAACTTCTTACCTTTTCTGATCCGTCTTATCCTTAATATCTCACAAGCTGTCTTATCAATACATTCATATTCGTCACAATTCTTTTCTTCTGTACTCTTGTCTTAATCATACTATTAGTACGACCTTTCAAGCCATGTCACAAACCCATATCTCATTCTCTTTATTTCTGGAAAAATTTCGGCAGAGCTTCCTCTATATTTCTTACTATCTCAAAACCTGCACGCAGAAAATACCAACAATGCCTCACAGGGCCAACATATATACATATCATATCATATCACAGCCTCACAGGGCTCCCAACATCAACAACAGTACGAAAATAATGAACATACCTCGTATGCCAAACTCAAACCGCACCTGTTACACTTTCTTGTTTACTTTCCCCCTTTAATCTTCAACTTGTATTTCAATCGCAACTTCAATATCTTTCCCAACATATATCTTTCATACCTTTGCTTACCTGCGTGCTTTGAAATTTCCAACATCACTCGTCACTTTCTTCTGTCGATGCCATTCTTCTGCTGAAACCAAAGGTCAGTAAGAGAAATCTCATTCCCTATGACTTGGCTCTATGGCACGATCTCGGATATGAAAGAAGAGTAACCAACCTAAATGCCCGTAGCCTCCTGTTTATAAATGTGGCGCGCAACACACCATAAACAAGACTCTACTTGACACGACTTTGCAGACAACCCCTAGGACGAACGGCTCTGATACCAATTTGTCACACCCTAATTTCCGATAGGGCATGATGGGCACCCGACCCTTACCTAGGGCCGAGCGAACCCGCTAACTTTCGTAATACACATAGTCATACTGGGCCCGCAAAACATGACATAAGCGAATAATCATCGTATTCATACCGTAACACATCATAACATCATAACCTATCATAAGAGATAACATTAACCGATGTGGGATTGGCCTAAACCAATGTGGGATTGCCTAAACCAATGTGGGATTGGCCTAAACCAGTGTGGGATTGGCCTAAACCAAAGTGGGATTGGCCTAAACTAATGTGGAATTTTGCCTCGTCATTGGGTTTACCCCACCATTGGGTTTGCCCCACCACTGGGTTTTCCCCACCATTAGGTTTGCCCCACCACCGGCTCCGATACCAACTGATCATACTCCAGAATCCATACATATAACATATAACGTAGCATACATACACGCATGCCGGCCGAAAGGGGCTCGGCGTACCGGACACATCATAACACCATAATATATACACGGTTCCCGGCCAAAAAGGGGCTCGGCGAACCGGACACATCATACTCCGGAATACACATCATACTTCAGAATACAACATAGTGCGCACGATAACATAACCGGCCCGGGACTTGGCGAAAAATGTAACAACAGAATGCACGAACAGAATCATGAGTAACCAAATACAGTTTAAAATAATTTCAAAGACTTAATAGGTTAATCAAAACGAACCATCATTCATAAGCCAAAATCGTAGTCAAATCAGATTTTCTTCCGAATATCACTCGGGAACATATCAAACCGAACTTCAGAAATTTTAGTTACGTATCAAAATCACATACATAAAAATCCTTATCTCAGACTCATCAGATAAATAAGTGATCATACTCGGGGGTCGGAAAGATAGTCATATTGAATTCTTTCAAAAGCCATCAGAACTATACAGAAGAAAGTCGCGGGACCCACGGACGAGCGTCAACCCAATCCGGGCCCGCCTATGAAAATTAAAGTCATTATACGTCATGAAATCATTTGCGAAGATATCAAAGCGATCCGAGCCCTTTCTTGAAAGTTACGGTTGTTCGTAGTTTCGGAATCGTTTAGGAACAAAACTCTTTTGAAAACAAAACTCTTTTGGAAACAAAACTCTTATGCGACCTTAGAAATTTAGTCATACAAAAGACATAAGGATCATAATTCAGCTACATTAAGAATACGAATATCAAGAAACAAATATGAATCGTTTGCGAACTTATCAAAGCAATCCGGTTCTGTCCATGAAAGTTACGGACATTTTTAGACATAAGATCCTTTCGGAACAAACCGTTTACACAACATTTCAAATCCAATCCTATCAAAGACATATGGATCATAGCTTGACCATATTAAGGATGCCAATATCAAGAAGCAAATATGAATCATAAACATGCTCGGATTTATTTTAAAGAATAGAATTACCCCCAAGGCTCATAACATATCACAACTTACTTGCGTCTAGGACATGCCAAAAGGAAAGAAGGATAAGCTTCACATACCTCGTCCGCTTTCTAAGCTATTCCGAACTTAAGCCTCGGCTTCTCAAAATCTACAATATCGTCATTAGACACCAAGCATTAGTCATAGGCACCTCGAAATCCCATTTTAAGCTCGCACTTTATTTACAGAAATTTGGGCAGCATTTCCCCTGTAAATTCAACACCCCGAGAATTTAACTCAGCCAATTCTTCAACAATAATACCAATAACCATATAAACAACATCAACAACCAATTCAAAACGCATTCTAACGTCAATAGCTCTTTTCTACATAATTCGACAACATTCCATTTACATTCAAATCAACATATATAATCAATCCAACATCATCACTCACGCGTTTCAATACTAATCCGAAACCATTCAAGGACATTTCAAACAATCCGCACGATATTCAAAACAACCCAACCAAAACATAAGGCAACCCGAAACCTTCCAAGTCCAAGGAAATATCAACAACGCATTTCTTTTCTTCCAAATTCATAAACCATACTAACAATCCATACTTTAACAACATTAATCTGATAAATACAAGAAACTATATTAAGATCACATTAGGTTCCAAAACAGCCCACAAACGATTATAACTTCAATATGAACCATTAAACTTTCATTTGCATCATAGAACCCACAACACAACAACCCAAACACCAAATAAAATTTGTCCTTCATCCTTAACCAACACCACACATATACGGCCAAATCCACAACAATTACAACTTCAACTTGAATCATTCAATACCTTCATTCTCACCACATAATCCATAACAACAACAACCAAAATACTAAGTAAAATCAATTCGCCATAACTTGCCAAATCAGCCCATTTTCGGCCACACATCACATACATAAATTTCATGACTTTCATCCATTTTTACACATTACAACAACACACAAACATGCTAACTACAATTACTTCACCACTCTTACACAACACACACTTGTACACGACCACACACACACACACGGCTACACTTCCACATGCATAATTTCATGAATTTCATTCTTTTCCACATATCACAATATGTACAAATCACTCACAACACATGAAAGAAGATTAAATCTTACCCTTCTCCACTTCACTTCTTCATTCGGCTAGAGGTGTACATAGCAACAACGAATGATTTATTTGTTCCAACAACTACTCCACGTTGTAGAGGACCTTCCAATTGGTAGAGAAACTAGAAGAAAATATTTTTTTTGGATCACTATTCATGGTCTTCCATGTCACGACCCAACCCCGTGGGCCGTGACTAGTGCCCGAATTGGGCACCCAAACACAATCACGAATCCGAGTCGCAAACAGATGACTTATATAGACATAAATATCAAACACTGTCTCAGAATATATCAAACTGTCGCAAACACATCTCAAAAACAACTGCATATATATCAAAGTCGACAAGGCTATCAAATGGCGCAACGGCCCAAAACATATACAAATGCAAGCCAACGAGGCTGCCACGGCGAATAGGATCGCCCAGAACATAATATATACAAACGCAACTGTACAGAATGGGCGTAACCCACATACGTGTCCACAGACCTCTAAACAGACAGACAGAATCATATGACGGGACAGGGCCCCGCCGTACCCCTGAACAAATATGTACAAATGCAACGAACGGATATATACCAAAATATGGCTCCGGAATAAGAGGAGCACTCCAACGACGAAGAGGGTGTCCTAAACGGTGGATCACCAAACCGTGCGTCCGTACTGCGGCATGAAATGCGGCCCCGAAGAAAGGGGTCGACGAAATATGTACGAGTATGCAAAGCAGCAAATACGGTAGCAAATCTGAGTAATAATCGAAACAGGAGTATGGAAAGTGAGTACATATCCAAAAATATCAAAATGTTTACTTTCAAATACAATCATGCATAGGGCACAGCAAATATGGTCGCCCGCCTGTCGATGGCGCCATAACACAGCATAACATCAGAAAGTTTCAAATCTCCGTATCCCCGTCACATATCATACACAACATATCGCCATACACAACATAACACCAAATATAGCAGAACCCGGCCCTCGAGCGAGGAACTCGGTGAACCATAACACAGCATAACACCGGAGTATAACAAAGTGCGCACGACACAGAACCGGCCCGGGACTCGGCGAAAGATATAACAGAATGCACGAGCGGAGTCGTGAGGAATCATATGCATAAAATCATTGTCATAAATCCAAAAGATAAGTAAAATAGTCATAATTGAAATCGGAATAATAATTACAACATTTTCTTTCAAAAGTTGTCGAAATCACATAAAGGAACGTTGCGGGACCCACGGATGAGTGTAGACCCGAGCTGGGCCCGCTTATGGAAAACATACTCGTCTAACATCATACAACCTTCTACTAAAATCTCAAGGCAATCCGAGCTTTTCTGTGAAAGTTATGGGCGTTCGTAGTTTTTGAATCGTTAAAGAATAACTTCTTTTAGAAATCAAACTTTCATGCAACTTTGGTAAACTAGTAGTTCCAAGGACATAAGGATCAATATTTCATTACATCAACATATGAATATCGAGAAACAAATGCGTATCATAGACATGCTCGGATTGCGGGAATAGAGTTTTCTCGAAGTTCGTGTCATAGCCTATTTTAACTAAGGCATGCCAAGGAAAAGAAGGTGGCTTTACATTCCTCAAACGCTCTCCAATATGATCCAAACTCAAGATAAATCCAACCTACGATTCGGGCTGCCCAAGGTCTACAAACAAGTCATAAAATGCCAAACATTAGCTATAGACATTTTGGGCATTTAATTCCAATTTAGCCCTTAATTCTACAGAAATTTGGGCAGCATTTCCCCTGTAAATAGGCCACCCCGAGAATTTAACTCGGCCAAAATAAACAACAACAACAACAACAACCAACCTAGCAACAACAATAAGCAATCCGAAAGGCAAATCAACATCAATAGCTCTCTTTTTCATCATCTAACAACATTCCTAAATTCAATTCAACGGCTTACCTTCAAGCCAACATCGACGCTTATACATTCAAATACTAACCCGAACCCATACCAACAATATTTAAAGACATTCCAATCAATTTGTACAACATTTCCAACAATCCAAAATTTTCTCCAATCTACCCCAAACAGCCCCCAAACCCGAGAACCTCACTTTACACATTCCTCATTTTCAAATCATGATTTGTATCCACAATTCACATTCTAACAATACTATTATCATCAATATACACTTTACATTAAATGTACAATAACCTCCAAATCAGTCCGCAACAATCACAACATCAATTTGAGTCATTAAACATTCATTTCCAACATAAGATTCATAACGGCGACGACTAAAACATTAAGCGATATTAATTAGTTCATTGTCATATAATATGACCCATTTCGACCAACACTACACATATACATATATGGATGATTCTCAATCGTTCTTCACCTTACAATGATCATAATATGTTAACTAGACATTAATTCATAGTTTCAACACAACACAACACAACACAACACAACACAACACACACATACTTGCACGGCTCAACACTACATTCACCACCTCCACTTCAACATGCCATATTTCATGAATTTCCTTCATTTTAACATACTACAACATACATACAACCTCTACAACACATAAAACATAATCAATTCTTACCTTTTCTCTTCAATTCCACAAGAGGCTAGGGTTTCCAAGATGAAAACTAGCGGGTTGATCGCTCCAACGACACTTCCACGCTACTTAGGGACCTCAAAATAGTGGGTTTACATCAAGAAAATAATTTTGGAAGAGCTTGAAATGGGAGTTGATTTTTGGCTCCCTTGGCCGAGAGCTTCTTGCTCTTCAACTTCTTGTTCTCTTGTTTTTTTCTAAGTGTTGAAATGTAAATGAAGACTAGTGGTCATCTTTTGCTAATATATGAAGTGTACAATTGTCCCTTGGCCCACACCATGTGTTGGACCAATTAAAATTGTCCACACATTGTGTGGGCCAACACCCACACTTACACGGCCAACCATAGAAAATGGATGACTTTTCAACTTTCAATTTTTATCACTTTTGGTCCCAAATTCTCCTAATTATTCCATACCAACAAATTCATGAACAACTTATGTCCAAAAAAAATAAAATCAAAGATCAAAAATTCCGACTTTGTATCCCGGAATAGTTTCGTCCTTAACTTATCATAATTAATCCGGATTGTTCCAATGCATGAAATACGGGTTCTAACATTCCATTTGCTCACCATGGCCGAAAGTCCCAAGCTTTTTCTCCAAGCTTCTCAAATGTTCTAATTGTTGAAAAGATGAATAATATGCTTACTTAGTCATCTTTTAATCACATATAATATGTATCCATGTGGCCCATGGCCCACACCCCACACATGGCCACATATGGCCATTCTCATGAAATAATTAGTTTTCAAAATTTCACTTCTAGCCCTTAATTTTCATGAAATGCCTAACTTTCCATAATTCACTTTTAACCCCAAATTTTCCTTATTCCAAATTTACCCTTAACACTCCATGCCAATGAAAAGATGAATATGCAACTTGTGCATTAACACAAAATCAACAAAACCGAAAATTAAAAGTCTTGTCCATAACTTGTCGCAACCAACTTAAAATATTCCAACGTACAAAATACGGGGTATAACAATTTCCTATCTCAAGGCAAGGAAGATGATTACTAAAGGCTGTATTTAGCACCGAGTCCGGGTTCAGGATACAGAAGTAAAGCCACCAACCCTTTTGTTTGTTCCGGTGGTTAATGAATTTTCAGATGTATTTCCAGACGAACTTCCTGGTCTTCCACTAGAAAGGGAGATTGATTTTGCTATCGACGTACTACAGATACTAAGCCGATATCCATTCCTCCTGATAGATTGGCACTTGTTGAATTGAGGGAGTTGAAGGAGAAACTAAAGGATTTGCTTGAGAAAGGCTTTATTAGGCCTAGTTCGTCACCGTGGGAAGCACCAGTGTTATTTGTGAGGAAGAAATATGGTTCGTTACGGATGTGTATCGACTACAGGCAACTGAATAAGGTGACAATAAAGAACAAGTATCCATTTTCAAGAATTGATGATTTGTTTGATCAGTTGCAGGGTGCCAAATGGTTCTCAAAAATAGACTTAAGATCCGACTATCACCAGGTAAGAGTTAGAGAGCAAGACATTCCAAAGACAGCCTTCAGAACCCGATATGGTCATTTTGAATTTCGTGTAATGTTATTTGGGTTAACAAATGCACTGGCGGTATTTATGGACTTAATGAACAGTGTATTCAAGCCTTTCCTAGATTTGTTTGTGATCGTGTTTATCGATGATATTCTGGTATATTCTCGATCCAAGGTAGAGCATGCGAATCATTTACGTACTGTCCTTAGAGTTCTTCAGGCTCAAAAGTTTATGCAAAGTTTTCAAAATGTGAGTTTTGGTTAAAGTCAGTGACTTTTCCGGGGCATATTATTTCGGTTGATGGTATTCGGGTGGATACCCAGAATATTGAAGCTGTGAAGACTTGGCCAAGACCTACGACACCTACTAAAGTTCGTAGCTTTTTGGGCTTGGCAGGTGTCACGACCCAAATCGATGGGCCATGACTAATGCCCGAGTTGGACACTCGTATACGAACCTGTTAGATATAATCAAACTGATACTAAGGACAATGTGGAAACTTGTAAAAGCATGCTGTAAACTCATAATGCCATATACCAGAATAAACCTGTCTCCTGAGGAGTCACAGTTAACCAAACATTACAAAATATACAAGCCGACAAGGCTGCCACTATACGCGGGAATATCCAAAATGAACTACATCTGTATAGCTGACCAGACCATATATATACAACCCACATATGTCTACAGACCTCTAAGAGTATAACAAAGTCTATGTCAAAAGACCTGTACAAGAATGACTCAAGCTCCGGAACAATAGAGCTCTCCAAGCAAAATGAGCGAAGTCCTAAACCGAGGATCACCAACCGAGTGTACGTACATACGCGAGCATGAAATGCAACCCCCGAAGAAAGGGGTTAGTGCGGAAAATGTACTGAGTATGTAAAGCATGAAGTACAGTAATGAAGATCATGACTGAGTAAAAGAAGACAAGAGACAAGTATGATAATCAAGGAATACCAAAGCATCTGTACCTTATGAGATGAGTCACACATATATATAATATACCATACCCGGCCCATTATAGGACTCAGTGAATGCATTCATATACATATATATACCGTACCCGGCCCATTATGGGAGTCGGTGAAATATATAGCGTACCCGGCCCATTATGGGACTCGATAAAATATATAGCGTACCCGGCCCATTATGGGACTCAGTGAAATATATAGCGTACTCGGCCCATTATGGGACTCGGTAAAATATATAGCGTACCCGGCCCATTATGGGACTCGGTGAAATATATAGCGTACCTGGCCCATTATAGGACTCGGTGAAATATATAATATACATACCCAGCCTATTATGAGACTCGGTGAAATATATAATATACATACCCGACCCTCTAGTGACGGACTCGGTGAACAATGCAATGACAATGTGCACGAATACGTAGCCGGCCCTCTAGTGAGGGACTCGGTGAATTGATGCAATAAAACTGTGCGTGAGTAGAATATTAGGAACAATCATGTGCAAAATGAATCATCATCTGAGACTCAATAGAATAATTATAATGAACCAACACTTGAGAATCGAAGACAATTGTCATGTCAAGGACCACTGAGAAATAGAATTCATTGGAGTCATGTATGTTCATCGTTCGCACGTTTTATGTAATTCATGCCAAAAAGAAAGAAGGGATAGCTTTACATACCTTGAAGCTTATCTATTCGCTCAACTTCTACTTCTCGAACTCACAAATCTACAATCAAGGGAATTCATACTATCGTTAGGCTCGTTACCAAATGCTTATCCCGTCACGACCCAACCCCGTAGGCCGTGACTAGGGCCCGAGTTGGGCACCCAAACACATTCATTAAACAGATTCACATACAGATGTCTTATACGTATACAAATATCAGACGCTGTCTCAAACTGTCTCAAACACAAACATATATATATAGCACGAAGCGAAGGGGCTATCATATATGCGCGCGGCCCAACATATATACAAATGCAAGCGACAAGGTGCCACGGCGAATGGGATCGCCGGAACATAAAACATACGAACACACACATACGAAATAACCATAACCCACATACATGTCTACGGACACTTAAACAACAGAACATCAGAATCATATGACGGGATAGGGCCCCGCCGTACCCCTGAATAAACAAATACATATGCAACGGAAGAACATATATACCAAAATACGGGCTCCAGAACAAAGGGAGCACTCCAACGACGAGAGAGGTGTCCTAGGCGGCGGATCACCGAACCGTACGTGCCGTACTGCGGGCATGAAACGCGGCCCCGAAGAAAGGGGGTCGGTACGGAATATGTACTGAGTATGCAAAGCAGAATATACAGTGAGCAGAATTGCGTCATAATCAAACAGAAGTACAGAAAATAAGTGCAATATCCAAAATACCAAAGTGTTTACTTTTAAAATACAAATCATGCATGGGGCTCAGAAAATATGGTCGCCCGCCCGTCAATGGCGCCATAACACATCATACTCCAGAAGATTTCATATCTTCGAAACCCGACATATCACATATCACATATACACGGTACCCAGCCCTATAGCGGAGGGGTTCGGCGAACAGACACATCATAACACCAAATATACACGGTGCCGCCCTATAGCGGAGGGGCTTGCAAACCGGACACATCATACTCCGAGAATATAACATAGTGCGCACGATAACATAACCGGCCGGGACTCGGCGAAAGATGCAATAACCATTTGCACGAGCAGAGTCGTGAGTAACCATATGCATAAAATCATTATCATAGACTCAAAAGATAAGTAAAATGACCATACTTGGAAGTCGGGATAATAGTCATACTATGTTCTTTCAAAAGTCATCAGAAATATATAAAGGAAAGTCGCGGGGCCCACGGACGGGTGCCAACCCAAGCCGGCCCCGCCTATGGGCAACATAGTCATTATATGCCATAAAATCTCCTACGAACATATCGAGGCGATCCGGTTCTGTCTACGAAAGTTACGGCCCTTTTTCCGACGTAGGACTTTTTAAGAGCAAAACTTTTTATGCAACATTTGAAAACCAATTATTCCAAAGACATAAGGGCCATTATTTCATCACATTATGAATGTCAAGATAAAATGAAAATAAGAATCGTAGGCATACTCGGATCGCAAGAATAGAATTTCCTCGAGGCTCGTGTCATAGCCTATTTACAGCTAAGGCACGCCAAAAGAAGGAAGGGTTAAGCTTTACATACCTCGTTCGCTCTCAGAGATAATCCAAACTAAGCCTAAGTCTCGAGCTCTCCAAGATCTACATAACATCATTAAATACCAACGTTAACTATAGGCATTTAGGAGTTCATTTCCAAGCGAACACTAAATTCTACGAAATTTAAAGATTTCCCCTAGAAATACAACAACCCCGAGAATTTAACTCGGCCAATTCAACAACAACAACACCAACAATCATTCTAACAACATCAACAATCAATCCGAAATGCATTATAACATTAGTAACTCCCTTCTACATCATCCAACAACATTCATTATGTTCAATTCAACGGCTTACATTCAAACCAACATCAACGCTCATGCATTCAAATACTAGCCCGAACCCATACCAACAATATTCAAGGACATTTAAAACAATTCACACAATATTTCAAACATCCCAAACAACACTCCAATTCACCCGAAAACTGCCCCAAACCCGAGAACAACACAACTATATTCCTTTCTCCCAGATTCATGAATTACACCAACAATCCACACTTTAACCATGTCATTTCCATAAATACAAAAATTATAAATGAATCACATTAAGGTGCCAATCGTCCCACATCAACTACAACTTCAACTTGAGTCATTAAATCCTCATTATAAGCATGGAATTCACCACGACAACAATCAAAATACTAAATAGAACTAATTCATTCTTTGCTACACCTCACAAGCCATATTTGGCCAACACATCCACAATCAAATTTCATGATTTTCATTCATGTCAACACACTACACAACTAAACATGCTACATAGAATTTAATCCATTACACACACACAACACTACACATGCACGGCTACAAGCCATGCACACGGCTTCACTTCCACATGCAATTCTTTCATGAATTTCATCCATATTTTCATACTACGACATACATAAACCTTCCATAACATATAAAAACAAGATTAAATCTTACCTTTTCCCTTCAACTTCACCACTAGCTAGGGTTTGCAAAGGATGAAAACAAGTGGTTTATTGACTCCAACAACAACTCCACGTTAACAAGGGACCTCCAATTAGTGGGTTTGCTAGGAAGAAATAATTTTTTGATGGCTAATTTTGACCTTCAATTTTTGGGGTTATGGCCGAATGGCCTAGCTTGTTCATCCAAGGTTCTTGATTTTTTTTTTCTAAGTGTGGAAGATGAGAAATATGACTTATTAGTCATCTTTTATGCTCATATAAGAGTTATACAAGTGTCCATGGCCCACACATGGGTTGGACCAATTAAATTTGGCCACAAAATGTGTGGGGACCATTTCCAAGCCACACAGCCAAATGGGCCATTTTTCATGAATTTTCAACTTTCAATATTTCACTTTTAGTCCCAAATTTTCCTAAATGATCCATGCCAATAAATTCATGAACAACTTATGCCTTAAAACGAAATCGAAGGTCAAAAGTCTCGACTTCGTATCCCGGAATGGTCTTGTCCCTAACTTATCATGGTTAACCCGGATTGTCCCAACGTACAAAATACGGGATATAACATATCCTAAGCCTTTAAAGTAACTCTTTCTAGGATCTGTCGAAATTTTGGCAGCATCTCCTCTGTTTATATCCCTAGCTCGAAATGACAGTTACCAACAACTAACAACAACAACAACAACATCACTACCATCAACATACTCCATAAGACATCTCATATGATATTTATCCAAGTTTTCAACCAACTACTCCGTTATACGGCTATCTAATTGCTCTATTCCCGTAGTGAACTAAGATTAGCATTAATAATAAGAGATTCATACCTTTCTCCCGATAATATTGCTATATCTTCACTTTTTTTCACCTTGAACTGAGCCAAACATGTTGTTATATGATTTTGTAATCGCAACTGTACGTTACCTGGACCGGAATTCGGGAATTATACTTGATCCGGGCTAAAATTTGATGGTGGGAAGTTGTGGGAGGTTTTCAAAATTTTTGAGGGTTTTTCTGGGTGTTTTGGATGAAGAAAGGGGGGGGGGGGGGGAGGGGTAAGACCCCTTATATAGAGTTTTAGAATCTGCCCAAACCGACCTAAAATCTGTTCAGCGCATTCGCGGTGCCTTCTGGCGCGTTCGCGTTGGCTTATTTTTTTGCCTGCGCGTTCATTCAGTAAAAAGGTCATAACTCTTGATCCCGTTATCGTGTGAGAGCCCACGACTTACGGTTGAAAAGCTAATTCAATTATCTACAACTTGCATTTTTGGTTGGATTCCAAATTCCAAATTTCTCATGGCGTTTTGGCCTCCTCAAGTCAGATCATCCGAAAATGTATCCTTAAATCACCCTTTTAGAGGGCTTACGCCCACATTTGGCTTATGAGTCCTTCTTAAGACTTGCTCAACTTCCCATGTACAGCTCTTATAATTTTTCATATGTCCTTTATAAAACCGCGACATGTGGGCCCCATCTTAGCTTACGGTTACGAGGGCTTTTCATCAAGTAACGTATGAACTAATTTACACACACCACGGTCTCAAATTATCTATATATATATATATATATATATATATATATATATATATATATATATATATATATATATGTATGTATATTCTTATACTCGGATCATATAATCTTCATCCCTGACCCGAGCCTAAAATTTCCTCAGGGCGTTCGTGCCCCGCGGTGGCGCGTTCGCGCTGAGTTGGCCCTTGGCCTCCTGCGCGTTCGCGCCACTCCCCGGCGCGTTTGCGCAGGCTATTTTCCTGGCATGCCATCCCAACTTGTAACGTCCATATCTCCTTACCCCAATGTCCTATTAAGGAGCGATTGACGCCTACGGAACTCAACGTTCAACTGCGAGGTGTAACAGCAGGTTATTACAGAAGATTTGTAGAAGATTTTTCTTCTATTTCTGCAACACTGACAAAGCTGACTTAGAAATCGGCTAAGTTCCGATGGACGGATGCTTGTGAACACAGTTTCCAAGAGTTGAAGAACAGATTGACTTCGGCCCCAATTTTGACACTTTTCGAAGGATCGGAGGGCTATGTTATCTATTGTGATGCCTTAAGCGTTGGGTTAGGTTGCGTGTTGATGCATCACGGTAAAGTTATTGGTTATGCTTCGAGGCAGTTATGGAAACACGAGAAAAACTACCCGACACATGATCTAGAATTGGCTGCAATGATTCATGCGTTGAAGCTGTGGAGGCACTATTTGTATGGCGTCCCTGTTGACATCTATACTAACCATAAGAGTCTCAAATATATTTTCAAGCAGAAGGAGTTGAATTTGCGGCAAAAGCGATGGTTGGAGCTATTGAAAGATTATGATGTTAGCATCTTGTATCATCCTGGAAAGGCGAACGTTGTAGCCGATGCCCTTAGCCGTAGATCCATGGGTAGCTTATGTGATGTTCAGCCAGAGAAAAGGGAGTTAGCTCGTGAGCTTCAGCAGTTAGCTAGCCTAGGAGTTAAATTATTAGACTCGGGCAATTCAAGAGTTGTTATTCAGGATTCAGCAGTCTCGTCTCTAGTAGTTGAGGTGAAAGAGTGTCAGTATGAAGACCCCACATTAGATCGTTATAGAGATACATTTTCCCAGAAGAAAAAACCACCATTTGAGATTTCTATAGATGGAGTTCTTAAGTATCGCGGCAGACTATGTGTTCATGATATTACAGGATTACGTCACCAGATTTTGGGAGAGACTCATTGTTCCCGTTATACTATTCATTCGGGAACGACAAAGATGTATCACGATATTAAGGAAGTTTATGTTACACCTTGAAAAATTTCACGTTATCAAGACTGTGGACAGCTTAGTATGAGCTCAGGGGAGAGCAGAATTACACAAGGATTATGGATGAAGATTATGTTATCTGAGCATAAGAACATATATATGACATTTGGAGATTGTATGGGGGTAAATCGGTTAACATGATCACTCGATGATAGCCCTCGAAACCATGAGTTAAGGTGGGGCTCACATGTCGGGATGTTGTAAAGGATATATTAAAAGTGATACATGTAGTACATGGAAATTTGAGCAAGTCCTAAGAAGGACCCATAAGCCAAATATGGACATAAGCCCTCCAAAAGGACGATTTAAGGAAACGTTTTCGGGTGATCTGACTTGGAGGGGCAAACATGGCATTATACATTTGGAATTTGGAAAAACACCAAGAATAAAAGTTGTAGATAATTGAAAGATATTTACAACCATAGGTCATGGGCCCTCACACGATATCGGAATCAAGAGTTATGGCCATTTTAAGAGCAAGACCCCAAGCTGCCAAATGGTTTCGCGGGCCCCACATGAATAGGTCGGTGGAACCGACCTAGGGGGCTATAAATACCCATCAGCCCATTTTTTTCAGCATATTAACATTCCAAAGAGTCCTAGAAGCCTCTCAAAACATCTCCCAAATATTATAGTCCGATAAATCAAGAATTTGACAAGATTACGCCAAACTAGTCCGTGAAAGGCAATTGTTCTTGCTTCTACTTAAGCTTGGTATTGGAAAAGGTTGATGTGGCTGATTTTTTTTTTCAAGCATAAGGTATGTTATTTATCCCATCTTTTATGTTGAGTTTATTTGAAGGTCTAGCAAGCCTTAAAAATGAAACTAGTCATGGAGAAAAGGTCATAGAGT
>NW_026715510.1:0-19776 GCF_029784015.1 Lycium ferocissimum | reverse complement strand
ATTTGATGCATGCGATTCATGTTCGTCAAAGTTACAATCATACTTCAACATCAACCCATATAACTCCATAACTATTACCATGTTCCAACATCAACACACCTTATTTCATGCATACAACTTATATTCACACATCTACATCACCCTTAATACATGAAAAGAAAGTTAGATCTTACCTTGACAACTTGAATTCTTTACTTGGCTAGAGTTGGTGACTTGAGATGAAAATGGTTCTTGTTGCTCCAAAGACTATCTTCACGTTTTAGGGACCTCTAAAGGGTTGAAACACCTTGGAAAATAATTTTTTTGATCAACACACAAAAGCTCCAAAATCGACCACTTTGGCCGTGAGCTTGCCTCTCTCTCCTCTAGGTTTTCTTTCTTTCTTTGTGAAGTTGAAAATAAATGTAATGGCTGATTCCTTAGTCATTATTTGGTTAAATTATGATGCCTACAAGTTGGACACAACACATGCTCCACTCATGACATTGAGCACTCAATTAACTTTACACAAAATTTCCATTCTTTCCTCTAATCTTTCGACCCCGAACTTCCTTGGCCAACCCCTTGTCTCTCCTTTCTTCTTTCTTTTCAATTGTTTACAAGACAATCATAGGTGTGTTGAATGATTCATGCACCACCCCTTGTCTATTGTAATCATGCTAAGATGGATGAGCAATATTTAATGTGAAATGATCCCTCCAGCATGTTATGTCCTCCTAAAACAATGTATACTTTCATAAAGTAGTGGATGCTCAAATATTCAATTGTATGCTTCAACTTTTTCTCCTCAAAATTTTCAGCCCTATGGCCGAATGTAACATGTAAGTTTCTTCCAAATTTAATTGTCCACAATATGTTGAAAATGTAGTGGATGAATCAACATTTAATTTCACACTTGTATGTCTTCCATTTGCCTTATTTTAGATGACTTGAGTCATCCTTTTTACCTTGGATGTTGAGGCTCTTGTTGGCTTATTATTGTCACCAATTTTTTTTTCTTAACACCACACTTAAGTAATTCCTAATCTCCAATAATATTTTTATACTAAGTAAATCCGAGGTTTCTATCTCACGTTGATTCTTTCGCGAATCACTCGACGTATAAAATACGGGGTCTAAAATTCTTGTCAATTAAATAACCGAATCACCGGTTATCGCAAGCTATAGATACCAAAATTAGACCACAAAAGGGTGTTTTAGAGATATTAGGCATAAAAGTGCTAAACGACCAAACCGGTCGTTACATATACTTGTTGGTTATCTGCCTATCTTGCTTTATTGTTTGAATTATGTTAACTATGCTTAGTCGGCCGATGATGCCTACCAGTATCGTTGTATTGTACTGACCTGCACTTGCAACATTCCCTTATGAATGCAGAGTATCAGGTTGAGTCCGCTTCCATCTCACGTGGCTGATCGTCATCATCAGTATTGCTTCTAGTTTCTAGGGTGAGCATGAGCATTCGCTGCCTTAAAGACTCTTCCCATTTTATGTCTTACTATTCCTATTCAGAGACATAGATAGATTTATGTATTATTACTCCAGACTTGTATATTTTCATTAGATGCTCTTGTATGACTTAGACTAGACCATGGGGATATTTTCGTGTTCCGAACTATTCCTATTATATAATATTGTGAGACTTACGTATTTATTCTTTTCCGCTTGCTCGATTATTTATTCATGTCTTTACTTATCGTTGGGTTGAGGGTTCGCTTACCGAGGTGGGGAAGGTAAGTGCCCGCACGACTTATGTCAAATTGGGTCGTGACACCCATAATAAGTGTCACCTTAGCCAAAATAATTTGACCCATAATAAGTGTCACCTTAGAAAACCAAGACATAAATTGACTAGTTTTTCCAACTCTACCCTCAGACAAAAAGTGGCAAGTTTATGTATTCGAGGAAAACGTAATTTATTTTTATTATATAAGGGCAGTTTAGTAAACTTCACATTGTATTATTGGTTTCTTAATATGTGTATTTTTGGCTAAGGTGATATTTATTATGGGACGGAGGGAGTAATTGTTAAAAAAATGTACGTAGTTAGTTTGACTAACGTTATGCGTTTATGTTAGCTTACGAATTTGTCTTCTTTTCAAGGTTAAAAAAAAATACATTAACAAAAATATTAACTAATTATTTATACAACAACAAGAACAACAACATACCCAGTGCAAAGATAATTATATATAGATTAATAAGAATATTAAAAAATTAATAATTATATCATATATATATAATTAAAAAATAATTAGACTAAATAACTAGCTTATTTATTAAAATCAAAGCTAATTGAAACATATTTTTATTATTTCTTTATTTTAAAAATGCAAATAAAACTTATATCTAAAATAAGACTCTACTTTTTCTGCTTTTTCAACAAGTAAAAGTTACTAAAAATAATATAAAAGTTAAAATAGCAAAATGAACTTGTCCTCCATGATCTTTGTGTTAGTAGATGACATATACCAGGGTGGTATCTAAAGGACTGAGTTTTTTCTCGAAGGAATGTACCAACCCTCTATGATACCCTATGAGTATATAATATATCCCATGTTGGTATCATAGAGGACTGGACTATTTTTTGGAACGAATGAACAATTCCTCTATGATACCCTGTCAGTATATGATATATACCATGTGAGTATCATAGAGGACCGAGTAGTGTTTTTTTAAAGGATTGAACCAATCTCTATGATACTCTGTCAGTATATAATTTATATCATGTGGGTATCATAGAGATTGAGCAGTATTAGTTTTTAAGGAATGAATATGCCATCTATGATACCCGATCAGTATATGATATATACCCGGTGGGTATCATAGAGGACTAAGTGTTTTTCTTGAAGGAATTACTGTCAGTCCTCTATGATACCCTGTCAGTATATGGTATACCAGGTTGGTATCATAGAGGACTGAGTGTTTTTCATGAAGGGATGAATCAATCTCTTATGATAACCTATTAGTACATGGTATATACCATGTGTGTATCATAGATGACTCTAATTTTTTAATGAATGAACCAGTCTTCTATGATACCCTGTGAGTATATGATATACCATGTGGGAACTATAGAGGATTGTGTTGTGCTTTCTTGAAGAAAGGAAGTAGTCCTATATGATACCCATTAGTATATGATATATACAATGTTGGTAGTAGAGGACAGAGAGTTTTTTTTTTTTTTTTTTTTTTTTTTTAAATTAAGAAATGAGTTGGTCCTATATGATACTCTGTTGGTATATGAAATATACCGTATGAGTATCATAAATGATCTTAAGAGTGTTTTCTTTTAAGGAATGAACAAGTCATTTATGATACTACCAATTATATGATATATATCATGCAGTCATCATAGAAGACTGAGTATCGTTTTCTTTACGGAATGAATCTGCCATCTACCTTATCAGTATATGATATATACCAGGTTGGTATTTCAGTGGAATAAGTGTTTTTTTTAAGGAATGAACTGTCAGTCCTCTAATTCTCTGTTAGTATATCGTATATCAGGTTGTTATCATAGATGACTGAGTGTTTTTCTTGAAAGAATGAATCAATGTTTGTGATACCCTATCAGTATATGATATATACCATTTGAGTTTCATAGACGATTAAGCTCTTTTTTTTTTTGAAGAATGAGTCGGTCCTCTATGATATCTTGTGAGTATATGCTATATCATGTGGGTTATTGATCCATGATACCTTGTTATTATATGATATATACCATGGGTATCATAGAGGACTAAGGAGTGTTTTCTTGAAAAAATAAATCAGCCCTCTATGATACCTTGTCATACGATATACCGTATGGGTATCATAGAGGCATGAGTAGTATTATTTTGAAGGAATGAATTAATTTTCTATGATACTCTGCTAGTATGAGACATACCATATGGGTATCATATAGAATTGAGTTGTGTTTTTTTTGAAGGGATGAACCAGTCCTTTATGATACTCTATCATTATATGATATATACCAAGTTCGTATCATAGAGGACTGAGTGTTGAAGGAATAAATCGCCAGTCCTACATGATACCCTATTAGTGTATGATATATACCATGTCGGTATTATAGTATACTGCAGCGGTATACCTCAACTGCTATTGATTTGATAAACTAGATGCTAGAAAAAAAAATTCTGAGATATAGAAAAAAAAAAAGATAATATATCAGTTATCCTTTTTATTGATATAAAAAAAATAAAAAAAAAAGAAGTCAAAAGGTGTGTTGAATTAGAGTATGAAAAAAAATGAAATAAAGAAAAAAATAATTTAAAAAAAAATGAAATTAGAAAAGGAGAGCAAAGTAAATAAAAATCTTGGAAATTAAAAACAAAGAATAAACAAAAATAGCAAAAAAGGTGAATGATATTAGATTATGAAAATAAAAAGAAAAGAAATAAATGATTAAAAAAGGAACATGAATTAAAGAAATAAAAAAATAGAAAAAAAAATGAAAAGAAAGGAGCTAGAATTAAATATGAAATCATATTATGATGAATGATTTGAGAAAAAAATAAATGAACAAAAAAGGAGAAACAAGAATTAAAAAATGAGAAATTAAAAGAAAAGAAGAAAAGAAAGAAAAGGAATAGAGAAATAAAAAAGAAAAGAAGAAAAAGAGACAATTCCCTACAAAAGCTATAATAGGTAGAAAAGGTAAATAGTTTTGGGGGTATGAAAGTAAAGGGGGCATGGAAGGGTAATTATTTTGTGTGTAGTGGGCATTGGTGCTCTTTACCCATATATAAAAGCAGGATATAGGCTCGCTGATGTGGCGCAACTAAAATTCAGGATTTTCATTTGTCTATTTTTACAGATTTTTGCCAATTTCTCTAATTTTCGGCATCACACACACACACACACAAAAAAAAAAAAAAAAAAAAAACTAACTAACCCAAGAAACACTGCTTCGGCCCAAAAAAAACCGCTTCGACATTCAAGCTGTCTAAAACTTATTTTACTTCCTTACTTATCTCTCTGTATTCTTCCTCCATTCCCAGTTCCACTTACCCTCCTCTGTTTCCGAATTCCTTTCTTTTCTTCAAAGTCAGTAAGTCACGCCTCTTCCTCTTCCTATTATATCGGCCACTCTCGCTTTCCCCATTGAATTCCAGGGCTAAATTTCCAAGTATATCCCGATGTTGGACGCCCTCCCTTTCCCGGATGTTAGATGTTGGTTTTTCACTTCACATTGATTGCCATCGCTCGTCAGGTTGGTCCTAATTACAATTCGCTTAGCCAGCCTTATCTTCGACAATGATATTTTTCCTATTAAATTATGTATGAAGTGCAATTGGTTTGTTCTCATAGAAATTATGCTTTCTCAATTGACTAATGTAAAATATCACTCTTGTAATAGTTTCTAGCACCAATATCATCGAAGCTAAGTGAGGGCTCCTAAATGCTTTTCAGGGTTATCAATTTAGGATTTTGGCTTTTCCTGGTACGACCAAATTCGGAAGAATACTTGTTGTATATTTATTAACATTACTCATGCTGAGCCATGTTGTTTTCAATCTGTAATAAGAGATGCTGAGCCATGTTCTTTTTGATCAGTAATAAGAGATGTTGAGCCATGTTCTCCTTCAAATAATTATTTGAGAAATCTGATTTGTTAAAATGTCATCTGCTTTATTAGGAGTGAATTTCTCATTTTCTTCCTTTGATCTTTGGTTTGAATGAGTTCAAGAATAAATTTTTTGTTTTTTTTATATGGCAGTTTCTTTTATGACTAGATAATACAAAGTTTGGGTCCATGAAAGTCATTATGATCTTCAAATTTGTCATAACAAAGGTGTTAATGCATCAGCTTCGCGCAAGATGGCCATGGGATTGTGTTTTGTGATCTAGATGTACTCTTTTTGTTAGACTGATAGCGTAATGGTATATCCGCACACCATAAAAAATTTCTGTACAAGACAATAAGAAGAAACCTATGTGCATCAGAAAGAAGGCATGCCATATGCTGGTATTGTATTATTTCTTTTTTCCTTTTAATGTTTTTGACACTCTTTGGTTCTTAATCTCCCTTAACTATTTTAATTATAATATTGATATGACATGCATTAGCTGGGAATTCTTGGGACAAAGAGCCAAGCCTAATAATTTACAGTTTGTTTAAGCAAAAACTAAACGGTGAAATGTAAAGCAAGAAAACTGTGTGATTCCTAAGACAAAAAGAAGGATATAATTGGGAGATTTTCTTTATGGTCGGGTTAGAAAAAACAAAAGGCTGAAGAGAAGCCCTATTTTATGCATGCATCCATCCTCCAATCCATGGAGACAAAAGAAGTACATGCTTTACATATATTAGTTGAATAATTTTGGTGATCTATTGACCCTGAAGGGTAAGAAGACTAGAACTTTAGGAATTTTGCATATTATTCTAAATTTTGAAATTAACTATAAAAGTGTGTTGTTTCTACGTCGTTGATTTGTTTTAAATACAATGTCTTATTCCCTTTTCTCCCACCTAAGTAGAAACAGGTGGTATTGAAAATGAAAAGGTGGGGCTCATTATATTTGGTTTGTCAACTGTTGTCACGACCCATTTGACATAAGCCGTGCGGGCACTTACCTTTTCCATCTCGGTAAGTGAACCCTTAACCTAACAATGAATACAGACATCAATAATTAACTCAAGCAACGGAGTAGAATAAATACGTAAGTCTCCCGATATATATATATATATATATATAGTAGAATAGTGCGGAATAATAATAACACCCCCAGGGTCTAGTCTGACTAATACACCGAGCATCTTAAAGGGAAATAATACAAGTTTGGAATAATAATACATAAAGTGTCTATGTCTCCTAATAGAAATAGGACATAATGATAGAGAAGTCTTCAAAACGTGAACGTCCATGCTCACCACCTGGGAAACTCGAAGATAATCTTTGAAGCGACTATCGACCACGTGTGCGGGAAGCGAGATCCACACGATACTCTGCGTTCACGAAGGAATGCGGCAAGTGCAGTCGATGCAAAACAATAGTCTTTGGTAGGCATCATCGGTGGCGAGCAGAGCTAACACAATTCAGATAATAAAGCAGACTAACCAACAAGTATAAATCAAATGTAATCGAATCCAATTACCTGTCATCGCCTAAGTAGAGCATCTAATCCCAAATGTGCCAAGTTTGAATATATCAAGTCCGAATCCAACATCACAAGTACAACACCAAAACACCTCAAGTCAAGCCATAATGCAATACAATGCAATAGTGTATGAATGCAATGCAATGTCTTGCAAATGCTGTGAACACATGTACTCCGGACGAAAATATCGACATCTCGGTAACACAACCCAGTGTGACTCGCGAAGTCTATGTGCCACCCGTCCCGAATCTTTACCCGACGGACGAACGGGACCCGGATCTTTGCCCACGGGGGTTTTTTCGGCACCGCTACGGGGACCCGCGGAGTCATGCACTCACTTAATCAATGATTGGAACTAACATCGGATATCAGCCATCTCGTATCCTCAAGTAAAATCGACCGACTTATCGAAGTGTTTCATCAAATATCATCGATCTCTGTGATTATTATCATGAAAAATGAGAGTGCGTGCAATGCATGTATCATTATCAATAATCATGCTCAATATCACAAGTACCAACAATAGGTATGCCAACAACATATCCGAATCACAAATACCAACAGTGGGTACGCTAACAATATAAACGAATCACAAGTATCAACAGTAGGTACGCCAACAACATCGTAATCAAGATGATAAAATAGAACCCCATATCTATCAACAACTCATGGCATCAAGCCAACACAATAGAATAATCAAATCACAACATAATGGGGTGACTAGCCCCAAACACACAACGGGGGCCCAAACTAAGGCATGTCGCTACTCCAACTGAGAGGGCCATGACGGGTACCTGGAGCTAACCTACCGAGCACGAACTATCATGCTTCTTCCCATCTATCTTAGTGGACCACATATCTAACTCTCAATTATCATAACCTGAACGGATATAAATTCTCCAAATGAAACTCATTTACATGATAATCATCAACTTCATCTCATGAACATATATATATATATATATATGCTAGCCTACAAGGCTAAAAAAATGATATACACTAGTAAGGTCATGAAACTTAACTATCCACACATGTCTACGAGCCTCTAGTCCGGAAATCATAAGGGCGGGATAGGACCCCGCCATGTCCAAACGTGTTGCAAAAGAATAGTACCCAAAACCGTAACTACGAAGTGAGTGGAGTGCTCACCAGGAATCCGTGCCAGCTTTCTGATGATCCGACTGAGTCCCCCGTCTACTGCGGGCATAAACGCAGCGTCCACAAAACAAAGGACGTCAGTACGGATAATGTACTGAGTATGTAAGGCATAAATAGTGACATGATAAAAACATAATGAATAACATAAGGTGAGAGGGGCATATGTATTTCATAATACCTCTTGAGACATTCCTCATGCTTACTTACCCTTTTCTTTCTAGAAGAAGCATTTCATAATTCACATGCGTACTTATACAACACTGAACCTGGCCATATAGGCTCGGTATTATCCGTACCCCACCATAGTAAGGTTCGGTCACATCCATACCCGGCCATAGCGAGGCTCGGTAACATCATATCATATCCGTACCCGGCCATAACAAGGCTCGGTAATATCATATACATCACATTCATCACATTCGTACCCGGACATAACAAGGCTCGGTATATTCCACCATCGTATTTATCTCTACTATGAGATCTTTTATCAACATCAACTTAAGAGTCTTTGAAAGCCATAAGTTCTAGCATTTCTAAAAGTTGGATATTTCAGACATCTCAACTGAATTCACAATAACGGAGTTATGCCTTTATCTCGCCTTGAAGGAACAATTACATAAAATGAGATCAATAATAATGAATACGATTAGAAATCGTATAGCAAGCTCAATGGTATCATAAGAACATTAAAACTTAAGCTTTGGCATTTTTAGAGTTGAAATCGTCATCATAATCATCATAATCATCATATTTCACTTCGAAGAAACATTAACATAAGGTGAGGCCAATTGTCATGAATGGAATCAAGAATCATCTAGTACGCTCCATCATCTCATGAAAACATGTAGGACTTTAGGCTTGGTACCCCCAAACGTGGAATGATCGTAAGAGTCTTGAGGATAGTGGAATCATGAATGTCATGAAGTGAGCTCAATAGTTATATAATTGCATCAAACCATAAACTTTGGGATTTCTAGAATGGGATCATCATTATAGGAAATATCTATCCTTGGCATCATAAGAACTTGAGGATCGTGAGCTTCTAGCTTTTGGGGAGTAAGGATGATATGGATAGCATATAGGAAAGTATAACATAAGAATCATGCCTTAAAAGAAGGGGACTAGCCTTACATACCTTCACGTCTTCTTAATGACTAAACATTTTCCTCCAAATCTTGAAAACTCTACATTTAAGAGGATTGGTACAACATTAGTCTCGAAAACGTGCTTAAGCTCAAACTAGAATAACTAAAAGCTAACGGAATTTGGGCAGCACTTCCCCTATTTCATCAACTTCCACTATATCATGAAACAACTCCCTAACAACAATATTAACATCCATAATATCATAATCAAGGAATTATATTCAATTCCATCTCAAATTCATCCAAAATCCTCTTTTCAAATTCACCCATAGTCATCTTCTTCATCTCCACACCTATGGCTTCTTTACTTTAGATTTCCCCCTCAATAAGAGTTACTAAACCTTTTTATCACTTAAAAATAAGAATATAATGAAGAACATACCTTGGAGTAGTAGGATTTCACATTACTCAACTCCCTTTCCAAGACCAATTTCACCATAACCTTGAAAGGAAACAAGAACCATCACTATCCATGAATTTACCTTGAGGTTTTGATGTTGATTCTCTCTTTGGATGATATGTAAAGGTATGGGGTTATTTAGAACCTTCAAGAACTCTTTGGAAGGCTCTAGATAAGTGTGGAAATAAGTGTGGAAAGTAGGAAATAAGGTTGGGGTCGTTTGGGATTTAAAAAGGTGTCAAAATCACCTCCCGACCTTAATGTGCGATGAGTATGCAGCCTAGCACACTCAGTGTGCGGCCGTACACTCCTTCCCCTACCTAAGAATGATGTTGTGCAGTGTTTTCACCCAAAATGGTGAGTTGGCGACCAGTGTGCGGCTTAGCACACTCAATGTACGACCGCACACTGCCCCTGCACCTCCCGGTTTCGCGAAATCGCGTTCTTTTCGACTCGTTTGACCTCTAATCCTTATGGAACCTTTTTGGCAGTTGTATAAAACTTCATTAAACATACAAGGGGATATATATCCCTTCCTCCAAGTGATTCTGGGCAATTCATAGCTCCAATGATATGAAATTTCCCAAAACACGGCTCAAACTTAACTTTCTCCGACGAACTTACTTCCTTTGCCTCAAATGCCTTTGGAATCTTAAGGTATACTCTTAAAATTATCAAATATCCTTCTTAAAATTATAGGGGCTTCATGTCCACTTCAAGTTTACGTTAGCTTATTCATAAAGCGAATAACACAAAATTTACAAGGTGTAACATTTCTCCCCTTAAGGATTCTGCAAAAATTTCGATAGAGTTTCCCTTGTAACCGTACCACTACCATCCTGTCACAACTACCCAAAATATACAATGCCACACAAGGCTACAACATCAACAACAACATTAGCCACACACAACCAAGAAATCATCAAAAGAAGCATTACATACCTGAGGACAATGATGTTTGTGCCTGAACTTCTTCTAAGGGCGGAAATAAGTGCGGACATCTAAACTTCATATCTTTCCCAGCTTCCAAATTCGTCTCTTTTACCTTCACGTTCTTCAATAATACTTTCATCAGGCTTACATCTCTAGTTCTTAATTCACAAACTCGAAGCTATCTGGGAGGCTAGTAGGAACTTACCATACGATAACTGTTCTGTAATTCGAATTTCATCATAAATGCACAGCCATGGGGAATTATCAATATGCTTGCGGAGCATGAACGTGTAAAAGTTCGAATATGCGGGTTTCCATTCTGAGGATGTGTCTAGCTTTCTAGATCATCCTGCATATATTCTTATAGAGTCTCTTAATGATTCTCATAAATCTCGTCAACATGAAACTTTCACATTTCCACAATTGACATTATCCCATTCTTACAAAGTCACATACGACTTGCTAGGTATGTAACTTCCAAGCCACCCTAATTGGTCTTTCCAACTTCTGTAAAGGTTTAGCATATGTTTTCGTAGTATACCTTGGGGATTTTGAAAATGGGTTCTATCCGCTTGTCTATCTCAAAGTGGAGGACTTTACTGGGGCGACCTACATTTTTATGGTCTCTCTGAATGTACTGATCTTCGGGCGCCAGTAAAGAGCTGAGTATCTAAACCGGACAATTTCATAGATAGCTTATATGGTCCCTTACAATTATAACTTCCATTTCGATTCCAGATCGATGCTTATTTTGATTAATGCCACGATACTGTTTTACACGAATCTACTCCCCATTATCATTCTTAACACCACCTCTAACCTTTAGTCCCTCATTTAAATTCATCTTACTCTATTTGCTTACCACACCGTTTTAATTCCTTTGCATCTTGAATGTTCTATGTCTGAAATTCTCATATCATCTAAAAGATTTCTCTCCTATATAATCATACACATTCATTCTTTTTCGCCGTGGGACTTCTTATTGTCGAATACTCGTATGCTTTCGAATAGTTCATTCTCATTTCAATTCTTCTTCTATTGTTAACTCTGCCTTCTTCCCATAACAAAGACATTACCATATCTTGACTCTTCCTATACAATGCTTTTCCAACCGATAGGCGACATTGGAACTTCACATCCGTGTAACTAATTCGCGGCGGCTATTTCACTTAACCTCTCAACTTAGCCCATTATTTACTTCAAGTGCCATCTTCTCAGTCATTCGTTACTTCCGCGTTACTGACTTTCCTATTACACCCTTCTCCTATTACTCCCTTTCCCGTTTCATCTCTGTAATAGTATCTAGTACAAAATTATATTCTTCAAAAACCAATTTGATTGATAATATTCCTCCTCTTCTTTATTACATAAACGCTTATTCTTTAAGTAGGTCCCTTTTAGACTACAAGTTCATCTCGCCAATGAAGGGCGTATTTTGTTTTGATCAGTGACTTCTCACTCATTCTCCATCATACCATCAATTCCTCTAGAACGTTCTCTCATTCCCTTCATTAACTATATAGCCTTGTACTACTAACTTAATAATCTTGTGATGGTAAACTGCTAAAATACCTATGATGCATTCATGTCTCATATATTCTTACACTCGTATCTTGATAAAACATTCTAACAATATAGTCTATATAATAAGAAAGCCCTCATCAGTAACTAACTTTTTCGATATCGTACATCATCCTCTTATCCTTCTAACTGACCTTATTTTTTCTTTAACATTCAAAACAACAACTATCCTGGAGATTTTGCACTTTCATATCCCACTTTAAATCATCATCTTTACAACTAATATCTTCTAGTACTTTAGAAGTTATCTCATGTAGCTGATTGATAGATCGATACTATCCTCGAGGGCATAAAAACATTACTACCACAACGTATCTTCCTCCCCCCCCACCCCCTCGCTCTCTTATTGTGCTCACTATTTGACCCGTACGTCTAACCGCGATTCCGCTCTAGGCTTCTCTTTAACAGGATCCCTTTTCTTTTCCCTAACACTATTGCCGGGACTTTATAGCTTATCGTCATCACATAGCATAAAACCCCTCAAAATCATACTTGCTTAATTTTAACACTTGATCAAAGCGATAAATATACATAGTGTCAACATCGGGTGAGAACTCCAAGTCCGTCGACCGTCAATGTGTGAATACGGTTCGAGAATACTCGAAAATTTGGTGTTCCCCCTCACTTCTACCACGACCGGCGGTTTTTGAGTATCTTGTCCCGGAGAGCGCCTTTGATGACGGCAATGCGGTTCTAACCGTCTGGTAAGGTGCACCATACTTCGTGCCAAATGCCCAGAAATGGATACTCGCGCATAATATGGACTGGTTGACCACGAGGCATAGCGAACATCAAGAACCCCGGCGGCGTAGTCCCAATGTGGCTTACCCGGTGATTGCGCCTTAGCGAGGGCGGTCTCGTATGACTGGATTCAACATATGCGGGAGCCCAAAACTCTGGAGCTTTGATCCAGTCCGGATAATTAGGGTGATCAAATCTTTGGCCTGCAAATCGGGGAGGTGCACTATTCTCTGGATGGTCTTTGTATCTAGGATACTGCTGCCTCGATGCGCTGCGAGCTCGTTAACGGGACACGAGGATCGGACCTGTTTTATAATCCCCATCATACTCACGCTCCTTCTCCCGGTATTGTTGCTCTTCCAGAGTGCCGGACATGGGCACGGATGCGGGGAAATATTCATACCCTCTAGTGAAGCCGTACCACTCAATCCATCGGTGTGGCCCTAAACCACTCACGAACCGATGCACACGATCTCCCATGTCAGCTACCATGGCTGAAGCATACCTAGCCAATGAATTAAAACGGAGGCTATACTCTCGAGCGCTCATATTCCCTTGTCTGAGATTCAAGAACATCGGCTACGGCCCGTCGAACCTACGGCGGTAAATAATGTCGGAGGAAACGCCCGGCAAACTCTTGACATGCGGGGAGGTGCATTTATCCTCTAGAAGATATCCGATTGTTATACCAATGAACCATGACATCCGTGTCTATCTGTAGGAGGCCGGCTCTGCGGATTCACGTCGGAAGCATGTATTATCGTAAAGTTCTCGGCATCTCGTCTATAAAACTGCGAGGGTCCTCGTCGGTTTCGACCTAAGGGTACCGGAGGTTCGAACAATTAAAGTCACGGGCTCCAGCAACGACGACTGCCCTATCACCATGACCGTGCCTGGCTGGCGAGCACGAACGGCGACTAGCGAGTCGACAAACGGACGGCCTCTCTCATCTCTGACACGAGGCATCGAGTGGAGGGAGTGAGGCGTTGGAGGGAGGGCCCCGAGCTCCCGTACTCTACGATGCAAGCGGAGAGTGAGAGGACAGAGATGGAACTTCATTATAGGACTCACCCTCCTCCATATCCATATCTGTCTTGCCCACGAGGCGGACTTTATCTTTCCTTTTCACGAGCGGCAAACAAAAATGTAACGCACGGTTAGGGAAAAGAAAATTCTTATCACATGGCTCTATCGCACAATCTATGATGAGAAGAAAAGGTCAATCATTCCTAAATGCCCCGTAGCCTCTTGTTTATAAGTGTGGCACGTTCATACCCATAAACAAGATTCTACTAGACACGGCTCGCGGACACGCTAGGACGGCGCTCCGATACTTTTGTCACGGCCCGGAGAGGGCCAGTCTTTCGGAGCCCAACCTACGACCTTCTCCCGTCTAGCTTAGTGGACCACATATATAACTCTCAATTATCATAACACGAACGGATATAAATTCTCCAAATGAAACTCGTTACATGATAATCATCAACTCATCTCATGAACATATATATATGTATATATATATATATATATATATATATATATATATATGTATATACATATATGTATATATATATATATATATATATATATATATATATATATATATATATATATATATATATATATATATATAGATATATATATACTAGTATATATATATATGCTAGCCTACAAGGCTACAAAAATGATATACACTAGTAAGGTCATGAAACTTCTAACTATCCACACATGTCTACGAGCCTCTATCTGGAGTACTGGAAATCATAAGGGCAGGACAGGACCCCGCCATGCCCAACATGTGCACAAAAGAATAGTACCCACAAACTGCAACTCCGAAGTAAGTGGAGTGCTCCTGGGAATCCGCTGATGAAGCTCCTAAGGATCCGACCTGTCCCCCTGTCTACCTGCGGGCATAAACGCAGCGTCCACAAAACAAAGGACGTCAGTACGGATAATGTGCGGTATGTAAGGCATAAATAGTGACATGATAAAAACATAATGAATAACATAAGGTGAGAGGGGCGTATGTATTTCATAATACCTCTTGAGACATTCCTCATGCTTACTTACCCTTTTCTTTCTAGAAGAAGCATTTCATAATTCACATGCGTACTTGTACAACATTGTACCTGGCCATATAGGCTCGGTATTATCCGTACCCCGCCATAGTAAGGTTCGGTTACATCCATACCCGGCCATACTGAGGATCGGTAACATCATATCATATCCATACCCGGCCATAACAAGGCTAGGTAATATCATATACATCACATTCATCACATTCGTACCCGGCCATAACAAGGCTCGGTATATTCCATCATCATCCCTATCATCTCTACGGAGGTCTTTTATCAACATTAACTTAAGAGACTTGAAAGCCATAAGTTCTAGCATTTCTAGAAGTTTTATATTTCAGACATCTCAACTGAATTCGCAATAAGGGAGTTATGCCTTTATCTCGCCTTGAAGGAAAAATTACATAAAATGAGATCAATAATAATGAATATGATTAGAAATCTTATAACAAGCTCAATGGTATCATAAGAACATTAACACTTAAGCTTTGGCATTTTTAGAGTTGAAATCATCATCATAATCATCATTATCATCATATTTCACTTTGAGGAAACATTAACATAAGGTGAGGCCAATTGTCATGAATGGAATCAAGAATCATCTAGTACGCTCCATCGTCTAATAAGAAAACATCTAGGACTTTAGGCTTGGTACCACCAAAGCATTGGAATGATCATAAGAGTCTTGAGGATAGTGGAATCATGAATGTCATGAAGTGAGCTCAATAGTTATATAATAGCATCAAACCATAAACTTTGGGATTTATAGAATGGGATCATCATTATAGGAAATATCTATCCTTAGCGTCATAAGAACTTGAGGATTGTGAGCCACAGCTTTTGGGAGTAAGGATGATATGGATAGCATATAGGGAAGTATAACATAAGAATCATCTTGCACCTTGAAAGAAGGACTAGCCTTACATACCTTCATGTCTTCTTAACGACTAAACGTTTTCTCCAAATCTTGCAAACTCTTCACATTCGAAGGATTGTGTTTGACATTAGTCTCGAAAACGTGCTTAAGCTCAAACTAGAATAACTAAAAAGGTAACGGAATTTGGGTAGCACTTCCCTTATTTCATCAACTTCCACTATATCATGAAACGGCTCCCCAAACAACAATATTAACATCCATAATATCATAATCAAGGAATTATATTCAATTCCATCTAATTAAATCCAAAATCCTCTTTTCAAATTCACCCATAGTCATCTTCTTCATCTCCACACCTATGGCTTCTCTACTTTAGATTTCCCCCTCAATAAGAGTTACTAAACCTTTTTATCACTTAAACATAAGAATATGATGAAGAACATACCTTGGAGTAGTGGGATTTCACCTTACTCGACTCCCTTTCCAAGACCAATTTCACCATAACCTTGAAAGGAAGCAAGAACCATCACTATCCATGAATTTACCTTGAGGTTTTGATGTTGATTCTCTCTTTGGATGATATGGAAAGGTATGGGTTATTGAGAAGCTTCAAGAACTATTTGGAAGGCTCTAGATAAGTGGGGAAATGAGTGTGGAAATTTGGAAATAAGGTTGGGGCCGTTTGGGATTTAAAAAGGTGTCAAAATCACCTCCCGACCTTAATGTGCGATGAGTATGCGGCCTAGCACACTCAGTGTGCGGCCGCACTCCTTCCCCTGCCTAAAAATGATGTTGGGCAGTGTTGTCACCCAAAATGGTGAGTTGGCGACCAGTGTGCGGCTTAGCACACTCAATGTGCGTGTGTGACGCCCTGCGCCTCGGTTTCGCGAAATCACGTTTCTTTTCGACTCGTTTGACCTCCGATCCTTATGGAACCTTCTTGGCACTTGTATAAAACTTCATTAAACATACGGGGCTCTTTATCCCTTCCTCAAAGTGATGCTAAGCAATGCATAGCTCGATGATACGAAATTTCCCAAAACATGGCTCGGAAACTTAACTTTCTCCGACGAACTTACTTCCTTTGCCTCAAATGCCTTTGGAATTTTAAGGTATACTCTTTAAATTATCAAATATCCTTCTTAAACTTATAGGGGCTTCATTTCCACTTCAAGCTTACGTTAGCCTATTCATAAAACGAATAGCACGAAATTTCCATGGTGTTACAAGCAATATCAACTTGACTTCATACCGAAGGTTCACGTAACAACGTCCTCGACAATATAATCTAAGTATATGCTTCACTATATAAAGTCTCGCAAGGGGTAAGCCATAACCTATCTAGATGGCCGAACGAACGCCAACAAATCGATTCTCGCCTTGCCCTTAATTTGAGCCTTAGAACCAAAGTATACAGGCACGTTCGAAATCTAGATTAGAAATCATGAAGAATGATACGTATATTGCTACTATTCAATTTAGGTCGATTCTAACCCTAGAAATTAGGAAACGGGGCCCTTGAAGGAACAAAATAAAATTCGGGAGCAAAATATCAAATTAAGCACTAGGTGATCATAACCTTGACTACTAATTCTTGATTTAACTCAAGGTTTAGCTAATTTCCGATTTGAAGCAAAAACCCCCGATTTGGGTATAAACCCTAACTCTTTGATTAGAAATTCAACACTAAAAATGAAAGATATAAGATTAATAAACTTAGATTCATCAAAATCTCTAAACCCAAATCAGTAATTCACTGACATAAAGTCTAGAGAAAATGTTCATCAAAACCCGCCATACATCTTCCCGTTACTAAGGGATTATTAAAGGAAAGGAGGGAATCTATTATGATTAGGATTAATGGAATAGAAGAGGGATAGCAAGATTTACCTCCAAGAGTATTCACCAAATATCTCCAAGAATAGTCCCCAAAGCTCTAATTTCGAAATGGTCTTAAATGAGGGTCTAAAGGCTTACTTAAATCACACTTAATGAAATAACAGACCCGTTACCACCACGACGGTAGTGGCCGCAATGGCCATGATCCGGCCCCCCGGTGCCCCACCATTTGGGCCAAAATACTCGTAATGACGACGACGGCCATCGTAGCGGTGCCGGCGGGCCTGCCCAGTGCCGCCCAATGCGGGCACCAGGTACCAGAAATGACCAGGTTTTTCTAAGTCCCAAACGAAATCCCAAACCCCTCCCGAGGCCATCTGCTTACAAACCACATACATAGACCCATATAAAAATACGCTATGAACGCAACCGTGGCCTCGAAATTTCCAACGGAGGTCTCGTTGAATGAGTCAACCCCCGATACCTTAATTTCAATTTCCCAACCCAAGTCCCAAAATGCATCCGAGTGCATTGGGAACCGAACTAGATACATACACTAATTAAAAATGACCATCCAGACCTCTTGAAATTGGCGAATTTCTGAAAAAGATTCGTTTACCCAAAAGTCAACTTTGAGTCAACCATTTTTCACTTTAAGCCTATATTTCACAAAAGTTGCCCGAATCCGGCCTAGATACCTCAGGAAGCGCGTCAATGGTCCCCTCGGGTAAAAAATGAGCTAATCAATGCTCGGGAAAGGGCGAAAATGCCGAAAAGACTATAACGGCCAAACGGGTCGTTAAAACTGTTTTCTGAAGTTTCTTCTAAGATTTACCTCTTTGTTATGGCAAAGTGTTGGAGTAGTTTCTGCCAGTTACAATAGTAGTTACATCCATTTAGTAGATTGGTAACTTTCATTTTTACGAATAGAGGTTTAATAAAAAACTCGTGATCTTGGAATGAATATTGTCTTCTACTTCAATTTAGGTTTACTTTTCACCTTTGTATGTTTGGGTGCTCTTTTTCTTGAGTGTATGTCTCTATCGATCCCAAGAAATTGATTCTTACTTTGGCCCTTTAAGGCTTTATGATGTTGCATCAGTTATCAGTGAACATTCTCATTTGTAGTTGATTTGGGAATTTACTTAGACTTTGGTGGTGCCATTACTTTGATGGCATACTATGATCGGGTAGATCAGAAGCTTTGTGCAGTAAGCTATAAAGGTATTTTAAGAAATGCCTTCCTCTATGTTAAACCGGTTGCCTTTAGTTTGCCCGAAGCTTTGTGTAGTAAGCTATAAAGTTCTTTCAAGAAATGGATTCCTCTATGTTAAACCGGTTGTCTTTAGTCTGCCATCGGTCTCAAAATTTCTACTATTCCATCAGATTCCCATCCTGGAAGACTATTGCATTTGCAAATTCTGCAAATTTACTTAGAAAGTGATGTAATTGTGGGAGGCAATTTGTTTAATTGATTTTTGTTCATTAGTTTTGTCTTTTAATTTGACTAATTTTTTGTCACGTGCGTTGCACGTGTATACCAAGCCATGTTCTACATGGCATTTTATAAAATAATATCAATATCAATTTATAACTTAAAACTATGCAGTTTCCTAATTAAACAATAAGATCATTCCGCCTAGAGCAATTAATTAAGTACAACATAAACCATCAGGAAATACACTAATCTTGGATTTGAAAGCAACAAATTTAAAAGTCGTCTAAGCTTCGCAAGCAATGAGTTGTAATGCAATAATAACATCATAAGTAAAATTTTGTCATATTAAAAAAATGCACATTCTCGATCTTGGAAATCTATTACTTTTTGAGTTGTTCGGTTGATTAGCATACTTATACTAATGATAAGAATAATCGATATTCTAAAGTTCCCTAATTAGAAAAGTAACAACAAATTTTAATAT
>NW_026715509.1:0-16191 GCF_029784015.1 Lycium ferocissimum | reverse complement strand
TTCAAGAAAATCAAGTTTTTTGGAGAAAAAGGATTTGGGAAAATTTTTTTTTTCTTTTTTTTCCTTGAGGAGTTTCTTAATTTTTTTCTTTTTTTTGCTTGCTTTTTTTGAAGATTCTAAGGTTGATCATGAATATATCCAGTTTAAATTCATCACATGGTTCATACATGGTCTTGGGCCTTATATTTTGGGCCCGGGCCACCCGATTTTTTGGGCCCTTTTCTTTTTTTTTTTGAGCCCTTTCAAAATCGTTTTTTAAAATTTCCCCCAAAAAACAAATTTCCGAGTTTCCCAAATTTTGCCCTTGGCCCTCTCCGATGTTCTCGTGTCAACACCCATTGACAACAACACTTCCGTAAAATCGGGTGACCTTATTCTTACAAACCCAATGCCCAAAATTTTCCCGAACGTGCAAAAACAGGGGATGCGACCAAATGATGATATTTTGGGAACAAACAAAAAGAAGATATATAAAAAAGTATCGCCCCCGGAAAAAGGGAGTTCCCCAAAAGGCCCGATAACCAAAACCGGGGCGTCCGGCGGCGCGTCGTACGGGGCTTTAAACGCCCCCGTCGGGGCGAGAAATGTACCATATATAAAGGGGAAACAAACATACTAATTAAGATAACCGGAGTCGATAGAAAATCGTAACAAAGCAAGTAGAAAAGAGCAAACGATTCGTGGGGCCGATTACCGGGGGAAGAACCCGGGGAGTCGACTTAAGCTCGGCCTTCGGAAAAACCAACTCAAATGTTGATGGGGAGAAGTGTCCGCGACGAAGGAAGTGCACGAATCAGCGTAACCTGCCCGGCGTGCTTGAAGGGAAGCATTGAGGCATCCACGAACAGATCCATGAGAAACCATATGCATACAGACCGACATACAGACTTAATAAAACTGAAATAGTTCAGAGAACATGTCAAATCAGAGTAATCAGATTATACCAGAACAGAGTGTCCAGAATCGTTCCAGATATCGGACTAATATCAAGATTCAGATAGCTGGTCATAATACTCATTAGTTAGCGGACGGAAACATAATTAAGAGTTACTTAAGAAGAACGGACAAAAATAGATCAATTTGAGCCATACCAGAGTATCGTGGTTTTGTGGGCCCACCTGGACCCAACCATAGTAAAATACGTAAATTATGGATAATAAACCTTAGGGAGTCGCACATAACCATCTTAGAGTGTTTCGACTCCATTTATGGAAGTTGCATACTTATAGGTCAATTTAGAGGAAATTGGTTCAATCTTACTGAATGATTTGGCGCTATTTTCAATCTTGGATTGTGAGAAGCAGAAGTGAGATCGAGGCTCGCTTTCAAGCCTGTTACATTCAGAACATGCCAAAGAATAGAGGGCAAGACTTTACATACCTTGATTGTGCCTTACGCTCGTCCAATCTCAATTCCCGTTTCGTCAGAAATCTGCAAATGGTCACTCTTACCAGTTACTATTCATGCAAGTTAACATTTCAACTTTGGTTAAGTATTTGGCTACCGAAATTTAAAAGACCTCCCCTATGAATGCAACACCCCCGAGATTCAACTCGGCTCAAAATAATCAACAACAACCCAACAACAATACCAACAACGATAACAATCACCATGAAACACAACATAACATAAATAGTCTTCTTCTTACATAATGCCATCGCTTTCATTCCGACTTCAAATTTCGAACCATCACCATCGTACTCACATTCACTACTAATCAAAATCATTACAATACCATACGGAAGCGTTTCATAATATTTCTACAATATATATACAAAGTATACAAAATATACAAACTTTCCAACATAAGGCCATAATTCTTCCAACACTTCCAAATCAATACAAACTTACATCATTTTTCCTCCGTTTAGATTATAAGAATCATAACAATACATCCAACACATCAAACAAAACAATTCATCACTATCCCCAACTCTTCCATAGCCACGGCCAACATCCATATTTTCCAATTCAACCCAATTCATTCAACTTTCATTTCCAATATACATTTCACAACATCCATAACTAGAATACAACATAAAATTCAACATAACTTCCATGCACAACCATGCACACACACACGGCCATATGTATATATATATACACACACGCGGCTCACACTAACAATCACCCTTCCATGATTCTCATTCAATTTCACATATCATAGCATATATATATCCTTCTATAACATAATAAGACATGAAATTCTTACCTTTCCAATTTTTCCACTTGCCAAAAGAAGCTCTTTCTTGCCAAGATAATTATACCAACTTGGAGAGCACCTTGAACTTAGTATGAATCCAAGAAGAACCAAGTTTTTGAACCAAGAACCAAGCCCCAAGAATTTTTCTTCTTTTTCTTTCTTTCTTTTTCTCTAGGGCCGAATGGCCTCTTCTCTCTTTTTCTTGATTTCTTTTGATTTTTCTTGAAATTTCTAGAGAGGAGCATATATATATATAGTTGCCCCTTTAATAATTCACATGCATGGCACATGGAAAAATTTCATTAACTTGGTGGGTTGGGCCTAGGTTGGCCGGCCACCCCTTCTCTTTGGGCCTTGATTTTCTTATTTTTTTTTTTGAGCCCAATTAACTACAAATCTTGTTTTGTAATTTCCGAAACTAATTTCCGAAATTTCAATTTTGCCCTTAGGCCTTCTCCAATATTCTAGCATCCAAACTTCCATAACCGGCATACACATATTAAGAAAAATTCAAACATGGCCTCCTTTCTCATAAATCACAATTATTTCGAATTTTTCGATTATGCAAAAAGGCGGGATATAACAATAGATTTGTTCGATTTAAAGGCTACGAGAAAGGAGATTGCTGAAAATTTTGCTATGTATTTTATCTTATTTGATTTAAAAAGTTTGGCGTGACTTTGTATGCGGAAGAGTCCGAGGGTTCGCTCGGCCCTAAGTAAGGGTCGGGTGCCCATCACATCCAAATAAGGTTAGGGTGTGACAAAGTGGTATCGAGCCGTGAGTTTGTCCTAGTTGTACGCAAAGTCGTGTCCGGTAGAGTCCCGTTTATGGTGTGAAGCGCGCCACATTTATAAACAGGAGGCTACTGGCATCTAGGATTGACCTTCTTTCTGTCATAGATCGTGCTATAGAGCCAAGTCATAGGAGAATGAAATTCCATATGTAAGCCTTACATACGACGAAAGGAAGCAAGTAACGATATGGAAAGGGTACAAGGGCAAGTCTGAAAATATTTGTTCTGTTATCTGAAACGAAAGTTCGATGGCTAGAAGGTGATATGTAGCCATATGCCCTGTAAGGTATTGTTGGCATTTGCGGTGTACAGATTTTGAATAATAAGAATTTGTGAAGGTGATGTGGAAGACCAAAAAGGGTAAAACGGTAATTGCAAAAGAAAGGACGTGTTACGAACATGCCTCGAAATCAGAAACTTTGATCGGCTCCGTATTATGTAATAAAGGCCATATGAAAAAGCGTACGTGATTATAGCAAGATTAAGGCACCGAATTCCACTAAAGTTTCGAGGTTAAGCGTGCTCGGTGGGGAGCAATTTCATGATGGGTGACCCCCGGGAAGTATGCAAGAAATTCCAAAGATTAGGTCAGTAAAGACAAATGAAAACCGTAATGGCCTAAGTGAAATTAGAATATACGAGATGGTTGGAGACCATAAAAGGCCACGTAACACGCAACAAAGCTAGACTAGAGAAAAGACAAAAAGTACGTCACGGCTTCCGGAATTTGGATAGGCTTGAATAGCGTACGGAAGTATTTTGTGGGTTAGTTGATACTAATTATATGTGTATATGTATATGAACATGTATGATATCTTATATGTGAGGGTATCAACGGAGAGTAAAAGGAAAACTTATGATAAGAAATCTTACTATGTTGTACACGGAGTTGAAAAGGAGAATTGTTGGCATACAAGGAGCCCTCAAAGGGAGGGGGGGGGGGGAGACTATATTATATTAGACCAAAAAGGGGATCACCATATTCTCAAGTACCAGAAGGGAAACCTATGATATAAACTGAGGATTTGTGTGAAGGCCAAGGAGAATAAGGTAAAGGATAAGGAATAGGCATAAAGAAAGCAACGGCCATAAAACGGGACCCCCCCTCCTCCCGAAGTGCTACAAGACCCCATAAGATCAGTTGAACATTCGAGGACGAATGTTCTAAGGGGGGGGGGGGGAGGATGTTATAGCCCGTACTTCATACGTTCGAATAATTCGAGACAATTGCGAGAAGTTAAGGGCGAGACTATTTTCCAAAAATTATTTTAATGTACGAGTTGTCATGAATATTATTTATGACTATTCTTAGTATGGAAATATTGTGAGAGGCTAAGGGCAAAAAGAGAAATTCGCAAAATGCGCCGTGGAAATAATGCGGAAGGCTAGGGGCAAAATGGTAATATTGAGGAAAGTCAAGGGGCAAAACGGGAATTTCACAAAAGGATCATGAAAGTTCTAAAAGGGCCATATTGGCCATGTGACAAAAAAAAAAAAAAAAAAGAAAAGAATGGAAAATGATGACAAAAAATAAGTCATCTTTCCCATGAATTTAAGAAATTTCTAGAAAATGAAAGAAGGGTCAAGTGCCCACATTTCTTTAATTGAGGGACTTAAAAATAAATATGGAAAAGTGGTGGACACACAGATATATATATATATATATATATATATATATATATATATATGGGGAGTCATCATTTTAATTGAAGGAATTTGGAGAGAAAGAAAAACAAAGAAAGAAGAAGAACAAGAAAATGGCCATTCGGCCAAGAGGGAGAAAAATACCCCATGAAATCTTGTCCCAAAAATTATTTTCTTCATGTATTCCTACTAATTCAAGGGTCCTCTACAACGGGGTATAGTTGTTTCGGAAGATAGGTCGTCCGTTTCATCATTTCCGCATTTTAGTTAAGTGAAGAAGTGGAAGAAAAGAGGTAAGATTTAATCCCTTTTTATGATGTTATGAAAGCTTTTTTATATTGTAGTATGAAGGAATGGATAGAATTCATGAAAAAAATGGGAGGTTTGCATGGTATAGCCGTGTGTATGCATGTGTTGTGGAGGCAAGATTAGTTAATTTTTATGTAGCATTTTAGTTGTTGTTGTTATGGAATTTATATTGGAAATGGAAGTTTGGTGATTTTGGTTGAATTGGTGGGTGTTGGAAGGTGGCCAAGTGTGTGTGTGTGTGTGGTATGAAATATGAACCAAGTTTTATGTAATAATTTAATTGATGTTGATATGTATTTTATGATGCAAATGAGAATATGACGATTCTAGTGAAGTTGTAATTGTTGGAAAGTTTTTGTAGAAATTAGTGTGAATCGAATGTAGACTTCTTGCATTGATGGAAAATAATGTCGTTAGTATGTGGATTGTTGATGTAATTAATGAATTTGGAAGATAAAAATGTGTTGATGATATTCTTGTTGGAAATTGGAGGATTCGGGTGGTATGGGATCATTATGAATATTGTAAGTATTGTTGGAATAATTGTTGGAATTGTTGTTAATAATGTGGCCGAGTTCCATTCTCGGATTGTTGTTGATATTTGGAGCCGAGTTAAATCTCGGATGGTGCATTTATGGGAAATGCTCAAATTTTGAATATAAGTGAATTTATTTGAAAAGGTTAAGGCAAGAATTGGTTAAGATTGAATCCTTAAGGCTTTATGATTAATATTTGGTAAATGTGACCAAATTGTAGATTTTTGGCGAACTTGGAACTTGAATTTGGAGAAGCGTGAGCAGACGGAAAAGGTATGTAAGGCTTACCTTTCTTTTTTGGCATGTCTTAGTTGTAATAGGTTTGAATACGAGCCTCGGGGACGATTCTACTCTTAGAAATCCGAGCCTATGTTTGACCCTTTCATTCAAAGATAATTGAATTAGGTATATTATGTTTAGTTAAGAAAAGTGAGTTTGAACATATGTAACTTCCACCAATGGAATTGGATTACCCCGAAACTTTCGTAGATGACATTATAAGGCCAAATGTTCATAATTTACGTAAGCCACCTCGACTTAACCCGAGGTGGGCCCACGCTCCCGATACCTATTTGTATTGTTCTATTTGTTCTATTACCGTACGATAATTAAGGAAATCTTTGGCTATTGTTTCGAATTTGATATAAGTATCTGGTAACTCAGATATAAGTATTCTGGTTTGACTATTCTGATATAAACGCTTCGGTACGAATGATCCGATTTGAATATTTTGATATTAGCATTCCGATGTAAATATTCCGATATAAGTATTCTGATATAAGCATCCTATTCTTATATATATATGTTCTGACATAAGTATTCGATCTAAGTATTCGGTATAAGCATTCCGACATGATAACTCGGTATGAGTATTCGGTACGAGCGTCCGATATAAGTATTCGACATGGGTATTCGACATAAGTATTCCGGATAAGTATTCGGCTACGAGTATCTGGATATGAGTCTTCTGACCCGAGTATTCTGATATGAGTATTCCCTGTAAGCCTTAATGTTCTTCATGTACGATCTTGGATCGCTTAAGGAGTCCGAAGAGGTTTCTGTATTTTAAAATGCTCATAACTTTCCGATACTAACTCGAAAGAACCCGAAACTTGTTCTGAATCCTCTGATGTCGGTCGGATACCTATCCATTGAGTCCGGATTTATGTGCATATGGTTTCTCACTACTCGCTCGCGCAAGGCTCAATATATCCGTTCACCGCGTCCCGGCCGGGGATGCGTTATCGCGCGCATGCCTCGTGTCCGTTCACCGCGTCCCGGCCGGTTCGTTATCGTGCGAGTTCCCCCGCATTGTTCACCGCGTCCCTCGCGGCGGGCCGGGTTACGTTTATGTTCATGATATGATGATATGGGGACGGTGGCCAAGATGGCATATGATCCGCAATTCACCGCGTCCCGTACTGTAGGGCCGGTTCGTTACCGCGTCCCTCACCGGGAGGGCCGGATCCGATATCGATATGTATATGATAATATTGGTCCGTTATGCATAATTTGCGATCCGAAGGTATGCATTTTGATATTCGGATAAGCTATGCATTTTTTTTACTCGATTCGATCATGATTCTCGTATGTCTTACCTACGCATTTCTCGACTTTGATGTAGGCTCATTCACTATGCCTCCGTATTTTTGGTTCGACCACGAATCATCCGGTATCTCTACGTACCGTCCGACTCGATTATGAATACGTCCGACACCCTGTACATCCGACTACGATTACGGATCCGTTCGATATAGCTCCGTACGTCCGCGCCGATTACGACCTCCGTCCGGAGTGCAGACATTATTCGAACCTTCGTACGATTCCGTCCGATATATGCCCTCGAGCGAAGCATACGATATGTTATGTGCTCCGTCTAACGTGTGAGACCCCGATGCATTCGATATTCTCGCACCTCTTCTACATGCGATCCGTGATTGTGTAAATAAGCATTTCGGTATTTCCTTGACGACTTGTTTACTTTCGTACTCCTTCCGATATATGAGATAGGTACGTACGATTTGTGTCCGAAAAGAAGCGTATCGGTATTTTGAGTAATGTACTTATCTTTTAGTCTTGTCTGTTTCGCTTATGGTTTTTTTTCGTATTGCATGCCTTACATGCTCGACATTTTCTTCCGCATCGACCCTTCGTCTTCGGGGCACCGCGCGTTTCATGCCGCGTGCACGCCCGTATGAGTGAAGTTATTATAGAGGATGTCCCAGCGAAGATGGCAAGCTCCGTTCTCCCGAAGGCTTTGCCCAATCGAGTTTATTTGTTATGATTTCGGATTTATATTAGAGACTTTGCGTGACATGCGTCGTGGGTATTGATTGTCGGCCTCACGCGGTCCAAACGGGGGCCGATATGTCGGTCCGTGTTATGTAATGAAACTTTGCATAATTATAGATTGGTTCGATTTAAAGGCTACGAGAAAGGAGATTGTTGAAAATTTTGCTATGTATTTTATCTTATTTGATTTAAAAAGTTTGGCGTGACTTTGTATGCGGTAAGAGTCCGAGGTTCGCTCGGCCCTAAGTAAGGGTCGGGTGCCCATCACATCCTAATAAGGTTAGGGTGTGACACCCTTACTAAAGGGCCGGGTATGGTATATATTTACATTTCTAGTCATTGCCTTCGGGGCTACTTACATTGTTATTCTCTGCCTTTAGGGCTATTCACCGTATAGGTTGTTTCGAGTTCTTTCATTATGATTTATGATTCATTCCTTATGATTACTGCTGCCTTGCATACTCGGTACATTGTTCGTACCGACGTCCCTTTGCCTGGGGGCGCTGTGTTCATGCCACGCAGAAATGCATTGTTTTTTGCAGAAAGATTATACGGAGACCGACCGTAGGGTATTCCTGTGCTATCACCGGATTGGTAAACTCCACTTTATTCGGAGTATGGCCGAGTAAGAGTATTTCTTTATGATTTGAGTCGAGTCATTATGGGTATGTTGGCTCGTCCAACTTATGTTTTAATATCAATTTCTACGTTAGAGACTTTGCGTTAAAAAGTCATGTACACAAGATGTCGGTCTTGTAAGCGGCTATGTAAGCTGACATATCATTTTGCATTACTTTACGGATTCATATTATTACAGATTTTACTTCATTTAAGAAAGACGAAAAGAATGTTTTGAAAATCTTTCATTATGCATATCATTTAATGATTAAGAGTCCAGTAAGATTATGAGTATAACGAGAACTAACGGGTTTACTCAGCTCTAAGTAAGGGTCGAGTGCCCATCATGCCCTATCAGAATTGAGGTGTGACATCTTGGACCTTTTCGCTCGCTAAGTATTTCCGACGGACATCTAGCCTACTGGGACCCATTGTACGGGAAGGAATCAAAATAATGAAATTCGAGTCAGGGACCCAGTCAGATCACCCTAGCGACCATGACACCGCTGAAGCGGAGGTGGGGTGGTGGCATCAGGCTACTGCAGCGGCATGGCGAGCGCTAAAGCAGTAGGTCAACCGCTACAGTGGTGACGCGCAATAAAATTCCCTATTTAAGAATTCATTTCGGGAATTGGCTCGATTTTCGCATAAACCCTAAGTCCAGCTGCCTCAAGCCTTTCTGGAGACCCTAAAATCATATTTTGTAGGGAATGAAAATCCTCTTAACCTCTTCTAATTCCTTCTTTCACCTAATAAGTTGCTCCTAAAGTCTTCACCTAGAGAGCTATCAATATGGGTATTGCAAATCCCTAGATTTGGAGGAATGATGGGTTAGCTTGTTTTTCAGATGAAGTCCATTAAGTTAATCTCACTTGTTCTTCACCCTAGATTGGTTAATAACCTAGACTCTTATCTTTTTCCTTCTTATAAATGAGTTTTTCCATGAAACTTGGAAATGGGTTTTTCTAAAAGGATAGAGTTAAAGATGGCATCTTGGTCTAGCAATGACTTCTTATGGATAGAAAATGAGTTCTTTGGTAATGAAAGCCTAGAAAATCCAAGGGTGGCCTAGATTCCTAAACTTTCCCTATCATGTCACACCCCAACTTTTGATAGGGCATGATGGGTGTCACACCCTAACCTTATTAGGATGTGATGGGCACCCGACCCTTACTTAGGGCCGAGCGAACCCTCAGACTCTTACCGCATACAAAGTCACGCCAAACTTTTTAAATCAAATAAGATAAAATACATAGCCAAATTTTCAGCAATCTCCTTTCTCGTAGCCTTTAAATCGAACAAATCTATAATTATGCAAAGTTTCATTACATAACACGGACCGACATATCAGATGGAGTCGGTACGTACCGACAATCAATACCCACGACGCCGTCCGCAAAGTCTCTAACATACATCCGTGTCATAACAAACAAACTCGATTTGGCACCCTCGGAGAATGAGCTTGCCATCTCTCGCCGGAACACCTTCTATAATAACTTCATGGGAGTACCGCGTGGCATGAAACGCAGCCCCCGAAGACAGGGGGTCAGTACGGAGAATGTACTGAGCATGTAAGGCATGCAATACAGAAAAACGTAACCATAAATCGAAACAAACAGGACTAAAAGATAAATACGTTAGTCAAAATACCGACGCTTATTTTTCGTACACAAATCGACATACCGTCTCATATATCGAAGGAGTACGTATGGTAAGTGAGTCGACCGTACTAAATGCTTATTTTACAATTACGAGATCGCATGTCCGAAGAGGCAGAAAAAATAGCGCACCTGATGTCACACGTCGATTTTACGGAGCGAACGTACGAGTTGCTCGACGAGGTCATGTATTTAACGAAATACCGAACGTAATACTCGGATGAGGTCGTATATCGACGCGTACGTGCAGAAACTATATCGAATGGGGCCGTAAACGAGTCGTACGGACGTACGGTACGTAACGGTTCCGTAATCGCAACCCCGGTTTTGTCATCGAGATATATCACATATCGTGGGGTCATGTCCCTAAATACGAGGGGCATAATAGACATCAATGCATATCAAAATCAAGTGCATATGTAAGACGTACGGTCATTATCGATCGACTATGATGCATGTATCCCGAATCATATGTCACATATGCAAAAATTATGTCATACGCCATATATTATCATATACATATGCTAATAACGAACCAAACCCTGGGTCACGGGACGCGGTAACAGAACCCGGCCCTCTAGTACGGGACGCGATGAACAATCAACATATGCCATCACCGCCGCCGTCCCCATATCATCATATCATAAGCATAAACGTGCCCCCGCCTATGAGGGACGCGGTGAACCATGCGGGAACTCGCACGATAACGAAACGCCGGCCCGGGACGCGGTGGACGGACACGTGAGGCATGCGCGCGATAACGCATCCCGGCCGGGACGCGGTGAACGAATACATTGAGCCTGCACGAGCCTAACATAGTCGTGAGAAACCATATGCACATAAATCCAGAATCGATGAATACGTACACTTACCGACATTCGAAGGCTCAGAAACGAATTTCGGGTTCTTCCAAATTAATATCGGGAAGTTATGAGCGTTTGAAATACAGAAACCTCTTCGGACTTTTTAAACGATCCGAGATCGTACGTGAAGAACATTAGGGCTTACGAGCTATACACTCATATCGAATACTCGGATCGAAGACTCATATCCGGTACTCATAGCGGGAATACTTATACCGAATACTTATATCGAAAAGCCCGTATCGAATACTTACATCGTACGCTTGTATCGAATACTCATGTCGAGTTATCATGTTGGAATGCTATATACCAGAATACCTAACTCGAATACTTATATCGAATATTTATATCGGAATATTCATATCAAAATACTTATATCGGATATTTATCGAATGATCAAATCGAGTACTCGTATCGAACAACATATCAAAATTCTTATGTCGGAGAATGCATACGAATCATAACAATCTCGAAACCATAACCAAAGTTTCCTTAATTATCGTATTTAAATAGGCCAAATAGAGCAATGTAATTAGGTCTCGGGACATGTGGGCCCACCTCGGGTCAAGTTGAGGTGACGTACATAAATTACGAATTTTTAGGCTCTATGGAGCCGCTTGTGAAGGTCTTAGGGTAGTTCGGTTCCATTTATGAAAGTTATAGATGTTTAAGTTATTTTTCGATAAAATGTAGAATGTTTAATTCAATTGTGTTGAATGAAAAAGGGCCAAATTCAAACTCGGATTTCTAAGAGTAGAATCGTCCCCGAGACTTGTAATCAAGCCTATTACAACTAGGACATGCCAAAGAAAGAAGGGTAAGCCTTACATACCTTTTCCGTTGTTTACGTCTCTCCAAATTCAAATCCCGTTTCCTCCAAAATCTACAATTGGTCACATTTACCAAATATTAATCATAAAGCTTTAAGAATTCAATCTTAACCAATACTTGTCTACATAAATTTGGGCAGCATCTCCCCTATACATATAACATCCCCGAGACTTAACTCGGCTCCAAATATCAACAACCCAACCAACAACAATACCAATAACATCGCCGATCGAATTGAAACGCATTCTAAGATATATTGTCCCCTTTTCTATATAACATATCAACTTCCAATCTAACTTCGCATTTCCAAACCAATATCAATGTTTTCATATTCTTTTGCTAATCAAGATCATTCCAACACAATTCGAAGTATTTCATGTCCTCTTACAAATTATTTTATAAATATACAAAAATTCCACCAAAGCCATAATTCATCCGAAACCTCTATTCTTCGACATAAATATTCATAGCACGTTTTCATCTCCCAAATTCATTAGCGACAACCATAATTTGCACCTTAGCAATTCATTTTCATAATTACATAAAACTAGAATAAAATCATATAATTTCCTACAACAACTTAACAATAGATTCTCATGCCAACTTAACCATTCTTCTTTCCTTTACATCATAATACCAAATGACGAATTTATATCGCTATTTTTTCCCGTTCTAATCCGTTAAAACTTTAAATAAACTTGTTAGCAATGAAAAGGAGCCTTATCCATACCTTAAGAATTCAGCCACCACGTTATCATCCTCCTCCTTGGTTGATTTTTAACTCAAATTGAAGACAACGCATCATACAACACTTTTCCCTTCATGGGCTTCGGGATTCGGGGCTCGGATTTTGGTCAAAATTGATTTTTCTTCTCCAAGGCTTTTTTTCTCTCTATCTCCAGAATTTTCTGGTTGTTCCAGGTCTGAAAATGAGGAGGGAAGTGATAAAATATCACTTATATAACATGGGTCATGGGCCTAACTCGGTTGGGCCCGAGTTGGGCCTAGCCCACTGACCTTTCGGACTTAAAACGTTCATATATCCTTGTCCAGACGTCACCTTGGATCCCACGACATATGGTTGGAAAGATAATTCAATTATCTACAACTTATATTTCTTGATATTTTTCCAAATTCCAAACTTATAATACCATTTTTGCCCCTCGAAGTCAAGTCACCCGAAAACATTTTCTTAAAAATATTCGTTTGGAGGGCTTCTACTTTGATTTGGCCCAAGGGTCCTTCGTGAGTTGTGTTTAACTTCACATATGTGATTCATATGACTTTTCAGATGTTCCAAAAAAAATCTCGATGTGTGGGCCCCACCTTAGCTTACAAATAATCCGACGTTCAAAAATACGGATACAACACTATCAACTTGAGTTTAAATTATGTAGCAACAACATGATTGTCAATTCAATTTTTTTTTTTTTGAGGAAGCACGTGTCACGCTCATGCTTTGAAAATGCGGGATATAACATCCTCCTCCCTTTAGAACATTCGTCCTCGAATGTTCAACCGACCTTATGGGGTTTCATCACACTTCGGGGAGGTCTCTTTCTTTCCTTCAAAATTTTCCGAACGTTATCATTATCGTCCCCCCCTTGCGTACTCGCTTTCTTTCTATTCCCCGAACATCGTTGTGCTAGAACATTCCAGCCTTAGCTAGCGATGGAACTAGTGTCAATCTACTTTGTAATATCCGTGCCATGTCTTTCGTTTGTCCCTTAAATTCCGTTCGCTTAATGTCTTTCATATATCACGACACCGGCCGCCGAGACGGCCCACTCGAAACTCTCCAACCAACCGATCCGGCCCCTGGGATGGCTCCGGTCGTTAGGACACACGTGTCCGCTAATACAATCATAGATGAGATATCATACGCATTCATATACATATACATATAATTAGTATCAACTAACCCACAAAATACTTCCCGTACACTATTCAACCCTATCCAAATTCCGGAGTCGTGACGTACTTTCTGTCTCTTCTCTAGTCTCGCTGTCGCATACTACGTGGCCTTTTATGGTCTCCAACCATCTCGTATATTCTAATTTCACTTAGGCCATTCTTGTTTTTCATTTGTCTTTTTACGTACTAATCTTTGGAATTTCGCATACTTCCCGCGGGGTCACCCATCCCGAAATTACTCCCACCCGAGCACGCTTAACCTCGAAACTTTGGTGGAATTCGGGCCTTAACGCCGATATAATCACGTCCACTTCCTCGTATGACCTTTACTACACTGGAGCAAGTCAAGATTTTTCAGATTCCGAGACATATTCGTAATACGTCCTTTTCGTACAATTACTATTTTACCCTTTTCGGTCTTCAATATCACCTTTACAATTCTTGTCATTCGAAATCCGTAAAGATATACCAACAATACCTTACAGAGCATACGACTATATATCACATTCTAAGCTGTCCGTAACTTTCTCGTTTTAGGTAACAAACAAATATATCCATTTACCCTCGTGACCTTTCCATATCGTCACTTGACTTCTTCCGTCGTGTGTAGGCTTATATATGGAATTTTATCTCCCTATGACTTGGCTCTATCGCACGATCCATTTGATCAGAAAGAAGGTCAACAATCCCTAGATGCCCGTAGCCTCTCGTTTATGAACGCGGCGCGCTTCACACCATAAAGCAGGTGACTCTGCGGACACGACTTTTGCGACAACCCCTAGGACAGGACACACTTCGATACCACTTTGTCACACACCAACCTATTAGGATGTGATGGGCACCCGACCCTTACTTAGGGCCGGCGAACCCTCGTACTCTTACGCACACAAAGTCGCTTTCAAACTTTTTAAATCAAATATAGATAAAATACATAGCCAAATTTTCTTTAATCTCCTTTCTCGTAGCCTTTAAATCGAACAAATCTATAATTATGCAAAAGTTTCGTTACATAACTTAATTTGACATGTCACTGATGGAGGCAGTACGGACCGACAATCAATACCCACGGCCGCCGTCGCAAAGTCTCTAACATACATCCGAAGTCATAACAAACAAACTCGACTGGGCACTCTCCGGGGAGAATGGAGCTTGCCATCTCTGTGCCGGAACACCTTCTATAATAACTTCAACATCCGGGAGTACCGCGTGGCATGAAACGCACTTCGAAATGCGGGGGTCGATACGAGAATGTACCGAGTGTAAGGCATGCAATAAAACAGAACCATAACCGAAACAAAAACAGACTAAAGATAAATACGTTAGTCAAAATGCTCGTACGCTTATTTTTTCGTACACAACCAGACATGCTGTCTCATATCGAAGGAGTACGAGAGGTAGTGAGTCCTTGCAGTACTAAAATGCTTATTTTACAATTACGGATACATGTCAGAAGAGGGTGCGAGAAAATACGGACGCACCTGATGTCACACGTCGGACGGAGGCGAACGTACGAATGCTCACGAGGTCATATACTCCGACGGAATACCGAACTTGTCCTGAGAATACTCGACGATGAGGTCATATATCGGTTGTGACGTACGAGCTATGTCAAACAGAACCCCGTAATCAGCCGACGATGAAAATGTGTCGGACGGTTGTGTCCAGCCGTACATGCATAGAGATATACCCCCGACTGGCATTCGTGGTCATAACCGGAAATACGGAGGTATAATAGACGAGCCTTATCAAAATCAGAAGTGCGGGGAGTAAGACATACGAGAGTCATTATCGAATCGAAGTACGGAAAATGCTATCTTATCAGGAATATGAAAATGCATACTTTCCATCACAAATTATGCATAACGGACCATATATTATCATATACATATGCTAATAACGGATCCACGGCCCCTCCGGGAGGGACGCGGTAACAACCCGCCCTCTAGTACGGGACGCGATGAACGGACGAACATATGCCATCACGGCCGCCGTCCCCGTATCATCATATCATAAGCATAAACAGAACCGGCCCGCCTATGAGGGACGCGGTGGTGCGCGGGGGAACTCGACCGTCACACCCCAATTTCCGATAGGGTGTGATGGGCACACGACCTGCAGGCAGGCCGAGCGAACCCTCCGGCCGTCATAGTACTCGTAGTCATAAAAGGGCCTAACCGGCCATAAATGCGTAATGAATTTTTTTTTTGGAAAACAACATACGGCAGAGTCAATGTTACGATAATCCTGCGGTCAAGATAAAATCAGAATATCCCCGTACAACAACACACGGCTTATAGAGCGTCAAACCCCACTCTCTTACCAAATTTGTCCAAAATCTCTAAACACGGGTACCAAATTCGGTTGGGGCCCCCGGGGGTCCGGGGGAAATGGAGCTCGCCCCTTTTTGGGGGAAACCCTTTTGCTAATGTCTTCGGTTTACCCCGGGTACCCCGGGGGGAGAACGGGGGCCCCCCCCCAAGAAAGGGTCCCTTAAAACCCAAAGTTGCCCGGAAAAAAATTGTAAGCC